>NC_091780.1:38086081-38386331 GCF_029378745.1 Bos indicus | reverse complement strand
TAACCTGGATTCTAATCCCAAATATTTTCAACTTCTGTTCAGAAAATAATTCCTATTGTCAAGTCTCTCTTATTTTCCTCTCTCAGTTTCCTCTCCTTTCCTTTGCATCCAAGTTCTTGAAAATAATACCCCACACATTGGTTTTCAAAACTGACTAAATATTAGAATCACCTGGGTAAACTTTGGTAGCTCTTGACAACCAATCCCCCTCCCCAGAAATTTTGATGCAATTGCTCTGGAAAAGAGCACAGGCATGGTGGGTTTTAAAATCTCACCATGTGATTCTGATATCTGATCAGCTTTGAAAACCACTGTTCTACTAACTTGGGCTTCCCTGTTGGCTCAGATAGTAAAGAATCTGTCTGCAATGCAGGAGACTTGGATTTGATCCTTGGGTTGGGAAGATTCCCTAGAGAAAAGAATGGCGACCCACTCCAGTATTCTTGCCTGGAGAATCCTGTGAACAGAGGAGCCTGGCGGGTGATAGTCCACGGGGTCACAAAGAATCGGACACGACTGAATGACTAAGCGTGCACACACACACACATACATTTTCTAATAACTCAGACTGCTAGTAGCTGCTCATTCCCCATTCATTTACTCCAATTAATTTCTACTTTTATACTTCCCCTGAAACTATTCTCTTATAGCAGGGGTCCCCAAACCCCAGGATCTAATGCCTAATGATCTTATGTGGAGCTGATATAATAATAATAGAAATAAAGTGCACAATAAATGTAATGTGTTTGAATCATCCCCAAACTACCCCCCTCAACCACTTGTCTGTGGAAAAACAATCTTCCATGAAACTGATCCCTGGGGCCACAAAGGTTTGGACATGCTGTCTTAAGGGACACCGATATCTACTTGATTTCTACATCCAGTTAAATATTTTGTTGTTTTCACATCAACTTTTCATACCTAGCCTCTGTCAAAATTGATCAATCTATTTTTATTCAAAAGTTTTTGCTTTCTATCCTTCATACTGCTACAGAAAAACCTTGCTTATGACTTAGTTTTTGCTGATCTAAGTATGGGCCATGTAACAGTGAAACCAAAATGACAGAACAGATCTCTTGTGTTTTGTAATTATAAAAAATGATGGTTCTATGTGCATATTTATGTGCTAGTGGAGGATTTCCTTAAAGTGAAGCTTCACTTAAGAAGATGGAGTGAATCTTCATTTAGCAAGCTTAGTTATAATCAAATGGTAAGAAGTAATGTACATGTTGAAGAAAGCATCACAATGGAACTGTAGGAGCCCAAATTTAATACACTAGCTTTAGAAAGTCTAGAATATTCCATGTTTTATTACTTAACATAATTATCTTAACTTTTTGTCAGAAAGATTTTTGTACGCAATAAAATATTGACAGAAATATCAACCGTTTTATAAGACATGAATTTGAAGGCAGAATTTAGAAATAGGAACACTAACTGGGAGATTATTTCATTAGTCAAAATGTAGAGGATTAAGTCCTTGGGTAAAAATCTCAACAGTTAAAATGGATAAGAAGAGACAAATGTGAAGGAGATTAAAGTGATAAGTGGAATAACTCAATAACAGATCAAAATTTACAGTGAGGAAGGAAGGGAGAAAAATGATTTCAAAATATTTAGCCTGGTAATGTAAAGATTTGTGTAACAGGTGACATTATAGGGTAGTTGGATAATAAACACAGTGATTTGGGATAGGAGAAATTACTCCAGCTAAGATCACCGTGAACCTAATGGCTGGCCACCTATTTGACTATTGAGACTCAGTTTCCTGTCAACATGGACTGCAAGAGATGAGAAATACCAGGACTGGAGATACTGCTTTAAGTGTCACCCCTATAGGAGTGGATATTCAAATCTTAAGAGTCGATGAAATTTCCAAATGGGTAATTATAAACAGTAACAGCAAGAAAGCCAAAGAATGTTGAGAAACACTTGCATTAATGGAAGATGCAAGTTGGTATGATGAGAGAATGGAGCCTCTGGAATCAGACTGACCTGTGTTTGAATTCTTACTTCAGCACATACTAATTATGTGACCTCAGACTTGTAACTAGTCAGCTTCATTTCAGTCATTCATAAATTGGGGATAATATTATTTCCTCAGAGGACTGTGGGAGTCTTTCTGTCCACATTTGTGAGTGTGTATGTGTGTTTAGACAGAGAGAGAGAGGGAGATGTTTTTATTTAAATGCAGTTTTGGTTGGAAAAGTGATGTATGGATGGAACAAAAAATACAGCATGAATAAACAGAGAATGTGTATGTACCTCCTCCCCTTTTGTGTACATACCTCCCCTTTTCTCTCCCATCCTGTATTTCTCCACAGTTGAGGGGGATCGTTCTCCCAGATCTTTTCTTGTTTTTTTTCCTCCTCTTCCTCTCCTTTTCCTTCTTCAAACTGCCTAATACCATGCCAAAATGCATTTGCTTAGTTTCTTATTGATGGACACTTGGGTCCATCTGTTAAACCTCTGTGAAATGTATTGAGTCTCATAATTAACAGAAAGCTTTCATATGGTAACTGGAACTGTAAGAGAAAATTGCATTTTCTTCCCCTCGGCTGTGCCCACAAGCTGAAGGCTAAACTGATTCTAGAACTATCCGTGCATTTCTGGGTTTTCACTCTGGTGAACTTTAATTCAAAAAGAAGGGGAAGGAAGGGGGAGAGGATAAATTAGGAGTTTGGTATTAAAACATCTGTATATAAAATAGATAACCAATAAGGACCTACTGTATACAGCACAGGGAACTATACTCAATATTTTATAATAACCTATAAGGGAAAAGAATCTGAAAAACAATATATATATAGATAAAACTGAATCACTATGCTATATGCCTGAAACTAATACAACATTGTAAATCAACTATGGGCTATGTTCTTAGTTGCTCAGGCCTGTCCCACTCTTTGTGAATCCATGGACTGTAGCCCACCAAGCTCCTCTGTCCCTGGGGATTCTCCATGCAAGAATATTGGAGTGGGTTGCCATGTCCTCTTCCAGGGGATCTTCCCAGCCCAAGGATCAAACCCAGGCCTTCCACATTGCAAGCAGATTCTTTACCATCTGAGCTACCACAGAAGCCCAAGAACACTGGAGTGGGTAGCCTACCCCTTACCCAGGGGATCCTTCCAACCCAGGAATAGAACCAGGGTCTCCTGAATTGCAGGCAGATTCTTTACCAGCTGAGCTACCAGGGAATTCATAAATCAACTATACTTCAAAAAAAAAAAAATATAAGCAGACATTGATTGGTAACAATTTCATCATATCATACTGTAATGTACAGATTGATAACATAATTGAACACTGATATAATTTAGAAAAAGGAAAGCCAAAGAAAAAGGGAAATCATTTTGAAGTTAGTACATACTGAAACTTCCAAATTCAGTATAACAACACAGAAGTTGCATTGGAAGACATTAGAATTTTCAGGATAGGATGGGTAGGGAACAAACCTGATATATGGGACCCATATGGGTGAGTAAATTCCACTTGTATCTTTGACTCAGCAAGACATTTTGATTGACCAATGCCGTGTGTTCAAGGGGTATATTTATCTAGTCTAACATGAAGACACACGTGCAGCCCAGTATGTTAAAGCAGATGAATAAAACTGCATGATGTAGGTGGGCTGGTCTGTCTTCTAAGTGTAGTTCCTGCTCAACAAAACATAAATTCCTTATTTCTGTTTCCAAATTTTAGGGATCTCAAATATGAGAAAAAATAATGCATAATTCTTTGTCTTTTGTGATTTGAAACCAAAGGATCATAGAATTGGCAGAGGATTATTTGGATGTGTATAATTTACAGATATGGCCTCCAAAATAATGATAGCTTATCACAGTTTCATTTTTCCACCTTCAGAAGAATTGGTTATTATTATTATTTTTATGGAAAGGGGTGATTACAAATTAGAATTAAGCTGAATGAAGTGAAAAGAGAAATCACAGCATCAAATTCTCTGGCAGGAAAGAATTATATTTGCACAAATAGAAAGTTTTTTGCAATTCTCATTAAGCTAACTTGTATTTTTAGTTGTGTCAGTAGATTTGCATCATTCTGAAAATAGTCATGTCCTAGATCTGCATTTTCCTTATAAAAACAATGTTTACTGGGAGTAAGTTTCTTCCTGAGATTCAATGTCTGAATATTCACAAGGTGAAGCTTGTATTCACATTTATTCAGATGGGGGTTCTCTGAACTGCAATTGTGTAGTTATTTCATACATTGAACTTCAGATAGAACATATCACATTTAAATGGTACATTTTAAAAGAACTCAAATTGTCCATGTGTGTGTGTAAAGTCTGTGTCAGCATTGCATAGAAGCTATGTGGATGGTTAGATAAAAAAATACAGAATCATATACCAGATGCATAGATAATGACTTTCCAACAATTAAAAATGAGATCATTTTGAAAATAATACACCAGAACATTTAAAAATCTTTGTTTTTTAAAGTTCATATGTGATCATTTCTACTGTTATCTGTTTTCTTCACAAGAGCTTCTAAAAACTAAGTAAAGGAATATATATTTGAATTTTTATTTGCATACTAATATTTGAATGTTGCCTATTTTATATATTTCTCAGTAGAACTTATATTAAAACAATGATTTTGTTTTTTAACAAGGAGCTTAAAGATATCAAGGTGTTAAATTATCACTACTATTTGTAATATAAACACATTTTAAAAAACCTAAATGTATATTACAAAAAGAATAGTTAAATAGGGATATATCTGTGTTAAGAAATGATATAATGATATAGATCTATATATGACATAGATCTATACATGTTGACATGAAAAGGGTATTTGATATATTGATAAATTGTTTCTTTGAGTGAAATTTATTCTATTTGTATAAATATAAATTACACATCTGCAGGGCTGTAGCATTGTGAAACCCTAGCAGGTATGTAATTCAGTAGCATCAGTATTATATATGCATTATGGGTGTTTATGCATACAAATACATAGTTAAAAGAAATTATTAGCACTTTAAAAATGTATTTATACTTACGTAGAAAAAGTTATAGTAGTAAACAGTGCAAATTATTAACAGTACAAACCCTTAATAGGTAGGATGGTGGAAAGGATAGAGATGAGGGTAGTTTTGCTTTTCATTTTTGCTTTACATATCTTTGTACTGCTTGAATTTTCAACTGAGTTTGCATTAACTCCACAATGTATTTTTAAATATAACTATAATTGGAATTTTACTTTGTGAATTGCATGTCTATTTAACTCATGTTCTTTACCTTTAATCATCAATTTCTACAAGGACTTCACAAAGCTGCCATACTTCCACCAGTTAAAAAAACCACAAAATTAAAAAGAAGCAAAATAAAGAAGTAAGCAAACAAAAACCAAACCTTCTCTTAGGGACATCACCTTTTGTGTCAGGCTTTGAGATTAGATGGTAAAAGCTAGCTTTTGACTTCTTTCTTTCCTGAAGTTGTCTGACTTGAATGATCAACTCCAAACTCTTGCAAGTCCTACAAAGTTATCCTTTACTCTACATTCCTTCTAAAATCTTACTTACATTTAGTAGCTTCTTCACTTGTTTCCTTGGCTTCCATTTCTTACCTTGGCAATCACCCCTATACATTGCTATAGTGTTAGTTTCCTGAATCACAGATTAAATCATGTTGTTACACTTATTAAAATATTTCTGGACTCTATCATTCACAGAATAAGATTAAAATTTCTAGGCATAACATCTAGGATATGTCCTGATGCCAAATTGCTTATTAACATGACTTTTAAACTGCACCCATTCAATAATTTCCAAACTTCCATAAATATAATACATTCATGCTGCTAAGTCTCTTTACTATATAGTTAACTTCTCTTACTCTCTTCATCACCACAAATACCACTCTTTCTAGGAAGCAAATTATTTTATATGACAATGGAATTAAACACACCAATTCTCCTACAGGACTTTGCTTGATGTATATTAAAGATATTATGTCACCTGCACTTATCTTGGATGGTTTTTTATTTGTTTTGTTCTTCATTAAATAATCTGCTTCTTAGGTCCTACAATCAACTGATCTATGAATTCTCAGGATTCCTAATAAAATCTTGCTCTATGAATTTGTTTGCCTTGTATGTTTGCTCAGTTGCTCAGTTGTGTCTGACTCTTTGCAACCCCATGGATTGTTGCCAGCTAGGCTCCTCTGTCCATGGGATTCTCCAGGCAAGAATACTGGAGTGGTTGCCTTTTCCTCCTCCAGGGGATCTTCCCAACCTAGGGATCTACCTGCAACTCCTGGATATCCTACATTTCCAGGCAGATTCTTTACCACTGAGCCACCTGGGAAGTCCCCGGGAAGCCCCCAGAATTCCTTGAGACACATACTTACTAGAAAACGCAGTTGGTGAGGTTGCTACATATGAACAAGGCTATATTAAAAACCTGTCACCATAATTCTATTCCAAAATAGGTTTATATTCTATAAAATCTGTTTTAATAGATTTGATGTTTCCAACTATTTGGGGATTTGCATTGTTGTCCTTTTGATCTTCTAAAGGTATGCTCTCCAGTAGATAGTAAGTAGACACACATCTATTTATATTTATACTTAAATTAATCAAAATTAAATAAAGAATGCACATCACAGATTTTCTAGGCACATTTAAAAGGCTGTTTCATTATTATATAAATGTCCATAATCACAGAATTTTCTATTTGACTGTGTTCCTCTAAAGTTTAAACTTAAATACAAATTATCCCTTCTACTCAGTTAGTGACATCCTGATGGATAAATGGCATGCTTTGCAATTGAATTTAAACATTGCTTTTGCTTAAGTTGGATGTGTATGTATATATATATATATAACTGTACAGCTAGTTTCTAGGCAACTGATATAAAAACCAATATTTCTCTAATACTTCAAAACTAACTTTCAATACCACAGTTGATAGCATATATCCCTTTACACACATATCACATACACTGGGAGGAGGGTGTGAGGAACTGACAATGCATATTTGTGAAATGCGTGTTGTTAAATGAAAGTCCCTGCTCCCTGTGCCAAGAAGATCTAACTATTCTGAATATTCTGTTGGCCAATTTAGCAGAAATGTCAAAGAAGGAACCAAGAGAGAATGGATGTTTAGAACTCAGAATTAAAAAAAAAAATCCACTTGTTTTCACCTCTTGTGTGGAAATGTCCCATCCCTACAAAAAGTCATCCACAAGGTCATGAGTTTAAGCTCTTGTGAAGTTGCTCAGTTGTGTCCAACTCTTTGCAGCCCCACAGACTGTAGCCTGCCAGGCTCCTCCATCCATGGGATTTTCCAGACAAGAATACTGGAGTGGGTTGCCGTTTCCTTCTCCAGAGGATCTTCCCGACCAGGGATCGAACCTGGGTTTTCCACTTTGTAGGCAGACGCTTCTGCCTGCATCTGAGCCACCATGGCATTTACTTTGCTCACTCTTCTCATATTTCAAGGCTCATCTTCAACTCCTGTACCCCCATTTTTCTCCTTGCTGGTTAGGAAGTCTGCAAGTATGAAATGAAATTTTAAAAAAAGAAATACCTCTACTTGGGATGAGGACTGGCTTCTCTTTGATACAATATGTTGAATCCTGTGATAACTGGGTTTTTTATGCAGACTTAATATATATTTGATCATCTAACAGAAAAGTTGAGACTTTGGCATCTGCTGACAACCACCACTTTGCTGCCTCCACTTTTCATCTATAAAAAAACTTGCTGCCCTTTATGTTAACCAGATGAGCTATATTTTTCATTTTGAAAAGATATACCCCTGATGCTTTGATGCTGAGAGACTGCCCCATGACATTTTTTCTCTGCTATTAAGGTACTGCAGTTTTGATTTCATAGTTTTCAGCTGAGGTTCATTTAACAGTGGAGAGAACAAAAATATAACAAAGGAAACAAAGGATCAAATTGTTATTACTAGGGACATAATAACCTCTACCAACTGACCTTCAGTAATGGAGAGACTCCTTGGTGGGAAGAGGGTTTTCATGCTGACAGTTTCCTGATAGAGAACTCTTTGCACATATAATTAGTGAAGTGTATCACTTTATATTTAATATGAAGAGTATAAAAAAATCTTAGAAAGCTATACAACTAAGTAGTACTGTTAGCTTCTTTCAAAAGCAGAAGCAAAAAAGATGTAGGGGAAGGTGATTCCCTCAAAATTTTAGTCTAACCAATTTCCATAAGAATATTTGAAATCTATTTAACCCACAAAATTAATTTTCACTAATTACTTTTACCAACTTCACCTTTGCAATGATCTTTTTATGCGAATAATGTTTCTTTTAGCACATTACATAAAATATCAAGTATATATAAATTACAGTTGAATTGCTTTGAGAATAAGGCACTCTTAAGTATATGTATATTAACACTAACCACAGGAAAAAATAGGGAAAAAAATCACCCTGTGTTTCTCTACTTAGACAACTGATCTCTTATGACTAATATTTGCTTTTATATAACTATATAAATATAGTTATATTCTGCAGAATTGCAGTGCTTAATTTTAATCAGGGACCCAAATGAACAAATATTTTTCATCATTTTAAACCTCTGTATTTTCTGATCACTTTTTTCTGCATTCAGGCTTTTGTACCTTAACCGTAATGTGAAACCTCGAAAGATTTCTCTGGGCGAAGTCTAAAGATAATTTTGTTAGGATTGCTAAACAAGTATATTCAAATGCATTTTCATGACTGAATTTTATTAAGCAAGTTCAGTGTTCATGTTTTCCTTGCCTACATGGAAAATGTTATAGGATTTTTCTGAAAATAACATCATCTAGATAAAAATGTTGAAAATACCCCAAAACACATAAGGCTCATAAAGAGTGAGGGAAGCAAGCGTGCCAGCTAATCTAGTTCACTATTCTCATAAAGGGCAATGGTGGCACTTTAGAGCCAGTACATCTATTCATTTTCATGGTAATAAAACCATTCCTGAAAGTGACTTTGTCCAGAGTAAGTGGCTCTGTGTTATAACATGATGTACTTCAGAGGTGAGTTGTCATAGATCACCAAATAATGTGACCATCTTATATCTTAATAAGTTCTCCATTCATTTAAAATTTTTTTACAAACTGAGACTGTATTACCATTTTTTCCAAAATTTAGCCACTCTTTCAATGGAAAAAGGTCTAATATAAATGCCATAATAGCCAACAAATGGAAAGAAATGCAGAGGAAAAAAGTATTTCTCTGTTTTTATAAATATTGCATTTAAATAGCATAAGAAAGCTAACATGCTATAAAAGATAGAATACTGATGTAAAGACTATTTGTTAAAAATGAGGATTATTAAAGCAGTAGTTATATGCATTCAGTGGATGTGACTCTCTCCTTTTAGGAGAAGTATATAATTTAATACACTTTCAAAATATATTTATATTGTTAATTACATTACCCTCATTAAGGAGAGTCACTGAAGTACAAAAAAATTGGAATTAACTTTTAACATATGTTTACAAATGAATTCCTCATATGGATCACAAATGTTATATAGACTCATATTTACCCTAAATTTATCAAGTATTTGCATTTTCTGATTATAGCTATATAGGATAGTTATAGATTTGCATTCTCAAGGATATTTTATTATAAATCATAATCATCCATTCTACCAAAAATAAATGAGAAATAGCAAATAACTACAAAGATAAAAGACTAGAAAGATATTAAAGGAAAAAGAATAAAAATGTTCCTAGATTTGTATTAAAATTTTAATTCTGCTCTTACTGCTGATTTAAAACAATGGGAGTCAGTACACCTGCAGTGTGAGTTCAGGGTTACTATGTGTTAACTTGGATTATAAAAGAGGCCAGGATAGGAAAATCATAAACTGGCAACACAATGCTTCTGATTGGGTCATAGTTTTACCACACTGTTTACAAAATACAATTTTCATGGTTCATTGCAACACAATGCTAATTGAGCTCAGTCCTGATGGGTGGTTCAGAGACTAGACTAGTTTATTTCTGAGAATATTAAGATCAGTCACTCCTCTTCTTCCACCAGCAGGCATAGCAAAGCCTAGCAGAAGGCAATTACTACATTCCTCCATCAGATTTCTCTTGGTGCATACATTACCTGGTGCAAAGACTAGTGGCTCCTATTGACTCACTTTGATAGTCTGTCTAAAAGTGGTTTATATTAAAGTGTTAGAAATGACTTCCATGTTGATCTGGTTTAAATATGCTCTTACATTTCAAGAGTTTATAATATAAAGAATTCTTCACAAATTGACAACCTTGTACCAAGTACATTCTTTAGGGTGGTACTAAAGAATGGGTAGAACTAAAGAATGTGCTAACCATCGGACAATTGCACTGATCTCCCATGTTAGTAAGGTAAAGCTTAAAATCTTGCATGCTAGGCTTTGGAATTATGCAAGCCAAGAACTTTCAGATGCCCAAGCTGGGTTTAGAAAAGGAGAGGACCCAGAGATCAAATTGCCAACATTTGCAGGATCATTGAGAAAGCTAGGGAATTTCAGAAAAATATGTACCTCTGTTTCATTGACTACACCAAAGCCTTTGACTGTGTGGATCATAACAAACTGTGGAAAGCTCTTAAAGAAACAGAAGTACCAGACCATCTTACCTGTCTCCTGAAAAACTTGTATGTGGGTCAAGAAGCAACAGAATCCTGTATGGAATGACTGATTGGTTCAAGATGGAGAAAGGAGTATGACACGGCTATCTGCTGTCACCCTGTTTTTTTAACCTATAAGCTGAGCACATCATGAGAATGCTGGGCTGGATGAGTTACAAGCTGGAATCAAGATAGGCCGGAGAGGCACCAACAATCTCAGATATGCAGATGATACCACTCTAATGGCAGAAAGCGAAGAGGAACTAAGGAGCCTCTTGATGAGGGTGAAGGAGGAGAGTGAAAGAACTAGCTTAAAACTAAATGTTTAGAAAAACTAAGATCATGGCATCCAGCCCCATTGCTTTATGGCAAATAGAAGGGGGAAAGGTAGAAATAGTGACAGATTTCCTCTTCCTGGGCTCTAAAACCACTGCAGATGGTGGCTGCAGCCATGAAATCAAAAGAAAATTGCTTCTTGACAGGAAAGCTGTGACAAATCCACATAGTGTGTTGAAAAACAGAGACATTACTCTGCCAACAAAGGTCCATATAGTCAAGGCTATGGGCTTCCCAGTGTTCACATATGGTTGTAAGAGCTGGACTGTAAAGAAGGCAGAGCACCGAAGAATTGATGCCTTGGAACTATGGTGCTGGAGAAGATTCCTGAGAGTCTCCTGGACAAACTAGTCAATCTCAAAGGAAATCAATCCTGAATACTTGGAAGGACTGATGCTGAATCTGAAACTCCAGTATTTTGGTTATCTGATGCAAACAGCTGACTCATTGGAAAGTTCCTGATGCTGGGAATGATTGAGGGCAGAAGGAGAAGAGGGTATCAGAGGATAAAATGACTGGATGGCATCACTGATACAATGAACATGAACTTGTGAAAATTCTGGGAGATGATGAGGGACATGAAGCCTGGAAAGCTGCAATCCGTGGGGTTGCAAGAGTTGGACACAACTGGATGACTGAACAACAAAAACAGAGCACATTCAGTTCTGTAAAGATGCCTAATTTTTTGCTGTTGGAAAGCTCAAATGATTGTAAAATCTTAATATATTCATCATTACAAAATTAAACATTGTTTCATGTTTGCCTTCTGAAGAAATACTGAGAATTTGCTTCTGTATTTGACAAGTCACACAATATTTCAGATTCTGTGAATGGGCTTCCCTTGTGGCTCAGCTGGTAAAGAATCCATCTGCAATGTGGGAGACTTGGGTTCGATCCCTGGGTTGGGAAGATCCCCTGACGAAGGGAACGTCTACCTACTCCAATATTGTGACCTGGAGAATTCCATGGACTGTGTAGTCCATGGGGTCAGAAAGAGTAGGACACAAGTGAGCAACTTTCACACATGGTAGCTATAGTTTTGCTCCTCCACCTACTTCTTCATCTTGCATTTATTTTAACATTTTCCTTGGAGATCATATCTTGATGCTAGGTAGTATAGACCAGGATTTTTCAAGCTCAGCACTATTGACATTTCAGGCCAGAAATTACACATTGTTGGACAGTGTTCTGTGTATTATATAAAGTTTGGCAGCATCCATGTCCTCTAACCACTAGATTCCAGTACCCACCTCTCCCCTTTGATGACAACCAAACACTTCTCCAGATACTGCCAAATGTCCCTTGACAAGGTAATCACAGAGCATGCTTCCCCAAACCACACAAAAAGAATTCCTTGTCATCAGGAGAATTCATGGCGAACTCCATTTGGGTTGATAATGTCTGTGACTGACATCATCAGCTTTGTCCCCCAAATTATTGTTTTATATTTATTAAGAGAAGTATGATTGGTAGGAATATGTTGAAAAAAATTCCCAATTTCCTAAGCAGATAGGAGAAGAAGTTGTGGCAAATGTAAAGCAAATAGGAAGTACTAGGTGATGCTTCTAGGAAAGCCTTTTGAAAGGAAATTGTCCAGCATCATTTGTTCTGTTCCTGGTATACTTCCTACCTAGGCTATAAGTACAGTGTTAAGTTTTAGAAGCCATGAGGACTAAGAAAGACTCTAAAATATTGGAGAAAGAAGATTTAGAAAATCTAGGCCCTTGATCATGTCCTTGGCTTATTCTTGCATCAGCCCAGAACTAGCTATTCCAGATATCTTGTTGGCAGGATGAATAGTGGAAGGGAGTGTTTTTTTTTTTTTTTTAATCCAGTACTTGGCTTAAGGAAAAAGTAAAACAGATGTCCATATTACAACTATCCCAAGCCTCTTCTCATGTTTAAGATGTTTTTATATATACTTATTTACAGTCAACTGGAGAAGGGAATGGCAAACCACTTCAGTATTCTTGCCTTGAGAACCCCATGAACAGTATGAAAAGGCAAAAAATAGGACACTGAAAGATGAACTCCCCAGGTCAGTAGGTGCCCAATATGCTACTGGAGATCAGTGGAGAAATAACTCCAGAAAGAATGAAAGGATGGAGCCAAAGCAAAAACAATACCCAGCTGTGCATGTGACTGGTGATAGAAACAAGGTCCGATGCTGTAAAGAGCAATATTGCATCGGAACCTGGAATGTTAGGTCCATGAATCAAGGCAAATTGGAAGTGGTCAAACAGGAGATGGCAAGAGTGAACATTGACATTCTAGGAATCAGTTAACTAAGATGGACTGGAATGGGTGAATTTAACTCAGATAACCATTATATCTACTACTCTGGGCAGGAATTCCTTAGAAGAAATGGAGTAGCCATCATAGTCAACAAGAGTCTGAAATGCAGTACTTGGATGCAATCTTAAAAACAACAGAATGATCTCTGTTCATTTCCAAGGCAAACCATTCTATATCACAGTAATCCAAGTCTATGCCCCAACCAGTAATGCTGAAGAAGCTGAAATTGAATGGTTCTATGAAGACCAACAAGACTCTCTAGAATTAACACCCCCAAAAGATGTCCTTTTCATTAAGGGGACTGGAATACAAAAGTAGGAAGTCAAGAAACACCTGAAGTAACAGGCAAATTTGGCCTTGGAGTACAGAATGAAGAAGGGCAAAGGCTAATAGAGTTTTGCCAAGAGAACGCACTGGTCATAGCAAACACCCTCTTCCAAAAATACAAGAGAAGACTTTACACATGGACATCACCAGATGGTCAACAATGAAATCAGATTGATTTTATCCTTTGTAGCCAGAGATGGAGAAGCTCTATACAATCAGCAAAAACAAGACCTGGAGCTGACTGTGGCTCAGATAATGAACTCCTTATTGCCAAATTCAGACATAAGTTGAAGAAAGTGGGGAAAACCACTAGACCATTCAGGTATGACCTAAATCAAATCTCTTATGACTATACAGTGGAAGTGAGAAAAACATTTGAGGGACTAGATCTGATAGACAGAGTGCCTGATGAACTATGGATGGAGGTTCATGACATTGTACAGGAGACAGGGAGCAAGACCATACTCAAGAAAAAGAAATACAAAAAAGCAAAATGGCTGTCTGAAGAGACCTTACAAATAGCTGTGCAAAGAAGAGAGGCGAAAGGCAAAGGAGAAAAGGAAAGATATACCCATTTGAAGGCAGAGTTCCAAGAGAACAGCAAGGAGAGATAAGAAAGCCTTTCTCAGTGACCAGTGGAAAGAAACAGAGGAAAACAATAGAATGGGAAAGACTGGAGATCTCTTCAAAACAATTAGAGATACCAAGGGAACAATTCATGAAAAGATGGGATCAATACAGGATAGAAATGGTATGATTTAACAGAAGCAGAAGATATTAAGAAGAGGTGGCAAGAATATACAAAAGAACTGTACAAAAAAGATCTTCACAACCCAGATAATCATGAAGGTATGATCACTCACACTTACCTAGAGCTGGACATCCTGAAATGTGAAGTCAAGTGGGCCTTAGGAAGCATCACTACAAACAAAGCTAGTAGAGATGATGGAATTCCAGTTGCTGCTGCTACTGCTGCTGCTAAGTTGCTTCAGTGGTGTCAGACTCTGTGTGACCCCATAGACAGCAGCCCACCAGGCTTCCCGTCCCTGGGATTCTCCAGGCAAGAACACTGGAGTGGGTTGCCATTTCCTTCTCCAATGCATGAAAGTGAAAAGTCAAAGTGAAGTGGCTCAGTCGTGTCCGACTCTAGCAACCCCATGGACTGCAGCCTACCAGGCTCCTCTATCCATGGGATTTTCTAGGCAAAAGTACTGGAGCGGGGTGCCATTGCCTTCTCCAGAATTCCAGTTAGGCTATTTCAAATCCTAACAGATAATGCTGTGAAAGTGCTGCACTCAATATGTCAGCACATATGGAAAAGTCAGCAGTGGCCACAGGGCTGGAAAAGGTCAGTTTTCATTCCAATCCCAAAGAAAGGCAATGCTAAAGAATGCTCATACTACCGCACAATTGCACTCATCTCACACGCTAGTAAAGTAATGCTCAAAATTCTCCAAGCCAGGCTTCAGCAATACGTGAACCATGAACTTCCAGATGTTCAAGCTGGTTTCAAGAAAAGGCAGAGAAACCAGAGATTAAATTGTGAACATCTGCTGGATCAGTGAAAAAGCAAGAGAGTTCCAAAAAAACATCTATTTATGCTTTATTGACTATGCCAAAGCCTTTGACTGTGTGGATCATAATAAACTGTGTAAAATTCTTCAAGAGATGGGAATACCAGACCACCTGACCTGCCTCTTGAGAAATCTGTATGCAGGTCAGGAAGCAACAGTTAGAACTGGACATGGAACAACAGACTGGTTCCAAATAGGAAAAGGAGTATGTCAAAGCCATATATTGTCACACTGCTTATTTAACTTAAATGCAGAGTACATCATGAGAAATGCTGGGCTGGATGAAGCACAAGCTGGAATCAAGATTGCTGGAAGAAATATCAATTACCTTAAATATGCAGATGACAACACCCTTATGGCAGAGAGTGAAGAAGAACTAAGGAGCCTCGTGATGAAAGTGAAAGAGGAGAGTGAAAAAGTTGGCTTAAAGCTCAACATTCAGAAAACTAAGATCATGGCATCTGGTCCCATCACTTCATGGGAAATAGATGGGGAAACAGTGGAAACAGTGGCTGACTTTATTTTTGGGGGCTCCAAAATCACTGTAGATGGTGATTGCAGTCATGAAATTAAAAGATCCTTACTCCTTGGAGGGAAAGTTATGACCAACCTAGATAGCATATTAAAAAGTAGAGATATTACTTTGCCAACAAAGGTCCATCTAGTCAAGGCTATGGTTTTTCCAGTAGTCATGTATGGATGTGAAATTTGGACTATAAAGAAAGCTGAGCACAGAAGAATTGATGCTTTTGAACTGTGGTGTTGGAGAAGACTCTTGAGAGTCCCTTGGACTGCAAGGAGATCCAACCAGTCCATCCTGAAGGAGATCAGTCCCTGGTGTTCATTGGAAGGACTGATGTTGAAGCTGAAACTCCAATAGTTTGTCCACCTGATGTGAACAGCTGGCTCATTGAAAAGACCCTGATGCTGGGAAAGATTGAGGGTAGGAGAAGAAGGGGATGACAGAGGATGAGATGGTTGAATGGCATCACCGTCCCAATGGACATGAGTTTGAGTGAACTCTAGGAGTTGGTAATGAACAGGGAGGCCTGGCATGCTGCGGTTCATGGGGTTGCAAAGAGTCAGACACAACTGAGCTACTGAACTGAACTGAATTGTTTTTCAGTCATTCCACATTTATCCTGTGTCACTTATAAGGAAGGTATTCTACTCAGTCCAAAATAGAAAGATATAAACAAACAATATACTCCTTCAGGGAATTTCTTAGGATAAGGAAAACAGTTTTATGGGACTGCTTATTGTTATTGTTCAGTTGCTAAGTCATGTCCAACTCTTTTGCTACCCCATGGACAGCAGCCCTCCAGGCTCCTGTGTCCATGGGATTTCCCAGACAAGAATACTGGAGTGGGTTTCCATTTGCTTCTCCAGGGGATCTTCTCAACCCAGGAGTCAAACCCACATCTCCTGCATTGGCAGAAGTATTCTTTACCATTAAGCCACGAGGAATTGCTACCATCTGCACCGAAGAATTGATGCTTTTGAACTTCAGTGTTGAAGAAGACTCTTGAGAGTCCCTTGGACTGCAAGGAGATCCAACCAGTCCATTCTAAAGATCAGCCCTGCGTGTTCTTTGGAAGGAATGATGCTGAGGCTGAAAATCCAATACTTTGGCCACTTCATGCGAAAAGTTGACACATTGGAAAAGACTCTGATGCTGGGAGGGATTGTGGGCAGGAGGAGAAGGGGACGACAGAGGATGAGATGGCTGGATGGCATCACCGACTCGATGGACATGAGTTTGAGTGAACTCCGGGAGTTGGTGATGGACAGGGAGGCCTGGCGTGCTGCAATTCATGGGATCGCAAAGAGTCGGACACGACTGAGCAACTGAACTGAACTGAACTGTTATAATCATGTGCAAATTATCAGGAGAAGAAAAGTATTAGACAGGATAGATGATGAACTTCAATAAGAAAGATGAAAAACAGTAATAATAAAACAATAATAAAATGTCAACATTGAATCATTCAAAATGTATGATAAAAACAGGAGTGGCTGTTACCGGAAAATTCATAATTTTAAATCTGTGACCTCACCATCATATATAAAAGGAAATAAAACAAAACCTAAGTTTAAATGTTCCCATATTGACTGTTGGCTATACGTTTGATTGGTCTTTAACTGTACAGGCATATATGTCAAAGACTAGAGTATTTTTAAGTGCCATTAGGTTCAATTTGTTATTGTTGTTTCATGAGAATTTATATCTTCACCTCCAAAAAACTTTGCTAAAAAACCAACAAATGTTGAGAAACCAACAGATATGCTGTTTGGATAAAGCTTTCTACTAAAGAATCCCTGACACATGTGTGGGTGCTCTCCTGACTTCCCTGTGCATATCTTACTGATTGCATTCCACTCACTCCCATCAGCAGATTTGCTTCACGAACACTAGACTGTGTCATTAGTTATGACTCATCAGTTGTGGCATAATCATATCAATTCGTGCCCAGTGTCTTCTGTCCTCATTTAAATACAAATTTTTCTTCTATTGCCAAGCTATCAAATATGTTTTATTCACTGAGTCTTGTAATAAAATGTGAAACAGCACAGTCTGCACTCAGCAGCAAGATAAAAAGAAAAAAAAGCAACATCCAAATTACTGAATGCAGTTTTCTGACATATTTCTTGTTTGAAAACCTAACAACTATGCCATCATATATGTATATATATGTATATGCACATATATACATATGTATCTAATTACAGTTAGTAACATGAGTAAAAATTTATGAAAAAAATCAGGAAATTGTCAATCATATGATTGTCAATCATATCATTTCCCCCCCCCCCCCCAGGTACTCTGGAATTTATACAGAATGTAATAGGTCCTGATGATTCTCTCGATTAGTAATGCTTGAATTTCCACCTATTAAAGGAAAAGAAACTCCACCCTTTTTAATCTGAAAGTCCAACATACTCTAGTAAGTGGAATTTCTTTATTTGTAATGCTGACAAAGGTCCATCTAGTCAAAGCTATGGTTTTTCCAGTAGTCATGTAAGGATGTGAGAGCTGAACTATAAAGAAAGCTAAACGCTGAAGAATTGATGCTTTTAGTCTTCTGTGGAAATTAATCTTCTATGGAAAAAGGTAATGTAAACCAGATTTTTTACCTTCTTATAAGAATCTTCAGCAGCAATGAGCATCATTTAAATGTGCGTATGTGTATGTATATATGTCTATACAATAAAATACTACAACCTAAAAAAAAATTACCGATGATAGGAACAAGCCCAGATCCAAATATTAGGGTTGTCACACTTTAAATGCTTGTGATTAAATAAAGAAACGTAAGGAAACTCTAAGCATAAAATTGTAATCAAAAGTAGGGAATAAATAGGCCAAACAGTACTTATATGCAGTAACATACGTTTAGAGTTAACTAGAATTAACTAGTAAATAGAATTCCGGAAGGAAACAAGAGATATAATGGGTAATAGTCACTTTTAAACAGATAAAGGCTTAGAAACTTTCTTAAGTGATGAAAAATTTTAAGTCACACATTCAGGAAATAATGCAATGAATCAAGACAAATACAGAGATACCAATATAGCTCCTAATTTAAAACTAAATAAAACTAATGAAAAAGATTCTATAATAAAAGTTTAAAAAAAAGATTCTATAATAAAAGTAGTTCTAGAAAAAGACACATTACTTACAAAGGAGTGACAATATGATAGAGATGATTTTTCAAAACTTTGTCACACACATGCAAAACTGTAGGTCCCATTTCAATAGAGAATTCTTCAAAATTTTAAGAAAGAAATAAAACCAAGCTTACATGTATTTCCAGAGATAAAAAGGAAATACTTCTTAGTGTGTTTTATGAATCTTGCATAACATTAATTTAGAAACTTGAGAAAGATGTTACAAGAAAAGGCAATTAAAGACCAATCCTTGTTATGAACATAGATGCCAAAATTCTAAATTCTAAATCCAGCAATATATGAACTATCAGAATTGTTGAATTTGCTAAAGAAATGAATATATTTCCATATCCAAAATTTGACATAATTTATCACCTTAGTTGGAGAAGGCAATGGCAACCCACTCCAGTACTCTTGCCTGGAAAATCCCATGGATGGAGGGCCTGGTGGGCTGCAGTCCATGGGGTCGCTAGGAGTTGGACATGACTGAAGCAGGAAAATTATATGTAATTCTCCATAATTAAAAAACAACAAATTCTAAATGTTACTCATGGTAAAAACTATTAACAAAACTATGAATGAGAAAACAATCCCTAATTTATTGAAGAAATCCCCAATTTATTATTTAGGGAAAGAATTCCTAATTTATTAAATGCTATTATTGCAAATGGCCATAACAATCATCTTCTGTAAAATGACATATTGGTCATTTCCCGCTTAAAACTGGGGACAAGAAAATTATAGCCTCTATTATCAATTTTGTTCAACATTTTACCTGATTATATGGACAGCAAAAAGGCAAGGAGGAAAAAAATATAAGAACTTTAAAAGAAGAAATGAAACTATATTTGAATAGAAGATCTTAAATAATCACAAATAAACTATATTAATATATATATATATATATACACATACAAAGGAGTTAGCTATAAAATAGAACCATCAATTGTATTTCCATTAACCAAAAAATAAAATTTGAAAAAATTACTGTACTAATATTAGTATAAGAATCAATTATCTAGAAACTAAAAGCAATGGCACCCCACTCCAGTACCCTTGCCTGGAAAATCCCATGGACAGAGGAGCCTGGTGGGTTGAAGTCCATGGGGTCACTAAGAGTTGGACACAACTGAGCAACTTCACTTTCACTTTTCACTTTTATGCATTGGAGAAGGAAATGGCAACCCACTCCAGTGTTCTTGCCTGGAGAATCCCAGGGACAGGGGAACCTAGTGGGCTGCCGTCTATGGGGTTGCACAGAGTTGGACATGACTAAAGCGACTTAGCAGCAGCAATCTATTAGATAGAGTATAACACCTTAAAACAGAAACCTAGAAAGCATTATACAGAAATTTTTGTAAAGCAAGATATCAGTTACCTAGAACAGGATAGGTAGAAATTATCCTAGGAAGAAGTTGAGAGGGATTCTGGATTGTAGTAGCATTTAATTTCCTAATATATGTGATTATTATCTTTACTGTAAAATTCTAGTCTATTTTTCTTTTTATTTTGTGATACCTATTGAAATGCTTATTATGTTCTATTCACCAAGATATATAGTTATTATTTGTGAATATTTTTATATTCATGTGAAATATCAATAGAACATTTATTTTAAAAATAAAATAACAATAAATTTTATTAAACATTCTAGGATTTGTACATTCTATATCTTTTGACATGTCATCTATATTGATTTTCTTATTTGAATGCTTTCTTCAAAAATATTTTCCATATTTTTATGTATCAAGCCAGTTCAGGCTGAATGTGCCTGGGAATATTTTTTTAATATTCTCAGTGTTCTATAGCATTTTACTTGGATATAAACTTCTTCACCAGAGTTGTTTTCCCTCAATACTTGAATAATATCCCATTATCTTCTTGCAACCAGGTTGCAGGTATCAAAACTTGATAGAAAGCTAATTTTCAGTCCATTGTAGGTGATCGACTCTTGTTCTTTTATTGTTAGAATTTTGTTTTGATTTAACTTAATTGAAATAACTATAGAAGTCACATCCTTTTAAGAACACACAGGATGCTTTACAAAATAAAATAACCATATGCTGGCTGTAATGCAAGTCTAAATAGATTTCAAGGTATTTAAATCACTCAGATATGTCCACTGGCCAAAACACCTGGAAACAACCATCATATTTTATTTCTTTGTTTCAAATTCTACAGAGTATAGATGTCTAATTTCTGACAAACGTCATGTAGTGTTAAATTGGTTTAACTCCTTCTGGTCTCTTTGGTCATAGCCTTACAGTTTTTGGTTTTGTTTGCTTTTATTGCTCTTGTTTATTCTTTTGGTGAAAGCCCATTTTCCCCCCCTCAGATTTTAAGGTTTACTTGTTTCTATTTCTAAAGTACTATTGACATTGATCACACTAACATATTTAATGATTATATCCATCTCTCATCATTCCCTCAACCTTATGTTAATTTTTTTTCACAGTTGACACTGATGGTTAATTTCTTCCAATGCTTACATTTACTTACTATGCTTTAGAGAATAGTGAGAAAAAACACACACACACACACACACACACACACACACCAAAAGTAGACTAGAAGTTTGCAATTCAGAAATCAAATAATGAGGTCTTTGGAAAAGACAGTAGCTATAAACGTGGGCTTCCCTGGGGTTGCTAGTGGTAAAGAACACACCTGCCAATGCAGGAGACATAAGAGACATGGGTTCGATTCTTGGGTCTGAAAGATCCCCTGGAGGAGGGCACAGCACTCCAGTATTCTTGCCTGGAGAATCCCCAAAGACAGAGAAGCCTGGTGGGCTACAATCCATGGGGTCACACAAGTTGGACATGAGCAACTCTTGTGACTAAACAACACACTTTTCATTGACTTCTACCAATATCATCTAATTATTACTGGGAGGTATTCATATACTTTGACATAATCGTTCTCCAGTTTGTGGGTCATCTGCTTTGTGGCTCTAAGTTGGGGCTAATGGAGACCTCTTCCAAGAGGATTTATGCCACATGCAGTGCCTCCCAGGTTTGTCACAGCCAGAGCCTCTGTCCCTGCAGTGGCCACTGCTGATCCGTGCCTCCTCAGGAGACACTCAAACACTCAAAGGCAGGTCTGGCTCAGTCTGTGGGGTCTGGGGCACACAGGGTTTTATTTGAGCCCTCTGAGAGTCTTTGGAGGATATGGGGTTTGATTCTAAAAGTGATTTTGCCACTCCTACTAATTTTGTTGGGGCTTCTCCTTTGCCCTTGGATGTGGGATATCTTCTTTGGTGGGATCCAACATTCTTCTGTCAATGGTCATTCAGCAGAGAGTTGCAATTTTGGAGTTCTCATAAGAGAAGATGAGTGCACTTTGACTCTGCCATCTTGACAATCCATTTATGCAGAACAATTATATCAAAGAAGTTATCCCACTGTTGCAAACATTCTAGGGCCCACAACAGATTCCCCAACCTAAGGATCTGGCAAAGGGACTGAGAACCCAAGGGAATTTGACTTTGAAGTGAAGTGAAGTTGCTCAGTCATGTCTGACTATTTGCAACCCCATGGACTGTAGCCTACCAAGTTCCTCCATCCATGAGATTCTCAGGCAAGAATACTGACTTTGAAGGCCACTGGAATTTGATTACAGAACTTACACAGGATTGGGGAAAGAGACTCTTGCAGGACATGAACAAAACTATATGTGCACCAGGACCCAGGAGAAAGAAGCAGTGACCCCAAAAGAGAATGAGCCAGACTTGCCTGTGAATGTACAGGAGTCTCTGGTGGAGGCATGGGTCTACATGGCCTGCCGTGGGGTCAGGGGCACTGAATATAGCAGTCCTAGGAGCCACGAGGTGTGCTGGAAAAAGTCCTTTTGAAGGAGGTCACCATTACTGCCATTACTGCACTCCTCACCAGAGGATCTTCCCTGGTGGTTCAGATGATAAAGCGTCTGCCTACAATGCGGGAGACCTGTGTTCAATCCCTGGGTCGGGAATATCTCCTGGAGAAGGAAACGGCAACTCACTCCAGTATTCTTGCCTGGAAAATCCCATAGACGGAGGAACCTGGTTAGGCTACAGTCCATCAGATCAGATCAGATCAGTCGCTCAGTCGTGTCTGACTCTTTGCGACCCCATGAATCGCAGCACGCCAGGCCTCCCTGTCCATCACCAACTCTGGAGTTCACTCAGACTCATGTCTATCGAGTCAATGATGCCATCCAGCCATCTTATCCTCTGTCGTCCCCTTCTCCTCTTGCCCCCATTCCCTCCCAGCATCAGAATCTTTTCCAATGAGTCAACTCTTCACATGAGGTGGCCACAGTACTGGGGTTTCAGCTTTAGCATCATTCCTTCCAAAGAAATCCCAGGGATGATCTCCTTTAGAATGAACTGGTTGGATCTCCTTGCAGTCCAAGGGACTCTCAAGAGTCTTCTCCAACACCACACTTCAAAAGCATCAATTCTTCGGTGCTCAGCCTTCTTCACAGTCCAGCTCTCACATCCATACATGACCACAGGAAAAACCATAGCCTTGACTAGATGAACCTTTGTTGGCAAAGTAATGTCTCTGCTTTTGAATATGCTATCTAGGTTGGTCTTAACTTTCCTTCCAAGGAGTAAGCGTCTTTTAATTTCATGGCTGCAGTCACCATCTGCAGTCATTTTGGAGCCCAGAAAAATAAAGTCTGACACTGTTTCCACTGTTTCCCCATCTATTTCCATGAAGTGGTCGGACTGGATGCCATGATCTTCGTTTTCTGAATGTTGAGCTTTAAGCCAACTTTTTCACTCTCCACTTTCACTTTCATCAAGAGGCTTTTTAGTTCCTCTTCACTTTCTGCCATAAGGGTGGTGTCATCTGCATATCTGAGGTTATTGATATTTCTCCCGGCAATCTTGATTCCAGCTTGTGTTTCTTCCAGTCCAGCGTTTATCATGATGTACTCTGCATATAAGTTAAATAAACAGGGTGACAATATACAGCCTTGATGTACTCCTTTTCCTATTTGGAACCAGTCTGTTGTTCCATGTCCAGTTCTAACTGTTGCTTCCTGACCTGCATACAAATTTCTCAAGAGGCAGATCAGGTGGTCTGGTATTCCCATCTCTTTCAGAATTTTCCACAGTTTATTGTGATCCACACAGTCAAAGGCTTTGGCATAGTCAATAAAGCAGAAATAGATGTTTTTCTGGAACTCTCTTGCTTTTTCAATGATCCAGTGGATGTTGGCAATTTGATCTCTGTTTCCTCTGCCTTTTCTAAAACCAGCTTGAACATCAGGAAGTTCACGGTTCACATATTGCAGAACCCTGGCTTGAAGAATTTTAAGCATTATTTTACTTGCATGTGAGATAAGTGCAATTGTGCGGTAGTTGGAGCATTCTTTGGCATTGCCTTCTTTTGGGATTGGAATGAAAACTGACTTTTTCCAGTCCTGTGGCCAATGCTGCCTTTTCCAAATTTGCTGGCATATTGGGTGCAGCACTTTCGCAGCAGCATCTTTCAGGATTTGGAATAGTTCAACTGGAATTCTATCACCTCCACTAGCTTTGTTCGTAGTGATGTTTTCTAAGGCCCATTTGACTTCACATTCCAGGATGTCTGGCTCTAGGTGAGTGATCACACCATTGTGATTATCTGGGTCATGAAGATCTTTTTTTGTACAGTTCTTCTGTGTATTCTTTCCATCTCTTCTTAATATCTTCTGCTTCTGTTAGGTCCATACCATTTCTGTCCTTTATCACGCCCATCTTTGCATGAAATGTTCCTTTGGTATCTCTGATTTTCTTGAAGAGATCTCTAGTCTTTCCCATTGTGTTGTTTTCCTCTATTTCTTTGCATTGATCACTGAAGAAGGCTTTCTTATCTCTTCTTGCTATTCTTTGGAACTCTGCATTCAGATGTTTAAGGGCAGTGGTGAGGAGATACCCCTCGCCTAAGGTAAGGAGCACTGGCTGTGCTTTGTTGGAGCAGCCGTGAAGAGATATCCCATGCCCAAGGTAAAAGAAACCCAAGTAAGATGGTAGGTGTTGCAAGAGGGCATCAGAGGGCAGACACACTGAAACCATACTCACAGAAAACTAGTCAATCTAATCACACTAGGACCACAGCCTTGTCTAACTCAATGAAACTAAGCCATGCCCATGGGGCAACCCAAGATCGGCGGGTCATGGTGGAGAGATTTGACAGAATGTGGTCCACTGGAGAGGGAATGGCAAACCACTTCAGTATTCTTGCCTTGAGAACCCCATGAACAGTATGAAAAGGCAAAATGATAAGATACTGAAAGAGAAACTCTGCAGGTCAGTAGGTGCCCCATATGCTACTGGAGATCAGTGGAGATATAAATCCAGAAAGAATGAAGGGATGGAGCTAAAGCAAAAAGAATACCCAGCTGTGGATGTGACTGGTGATAGAAGCAAGGTCTGATGCTGTAAAGAGCAATATTGCATAGGAACCTGGAATGTCAGGTCCATGTATCAAGGCAAATTGGAAGTGCTCAAACAAGAGATGGCAAGAGTGAATGTTGACATTCTAGGAATCAGCGAACTGAAATGGACTGGCATGGGTGAATTTAACTCAGATGACCATTATATCTACTACTGCAGGCAGGAATTCCTCAGAAGAAATGGAGTGGACATCATGGTCAACAAGAGTCAGAAATGCAGTACTTGGATGCAATCTCAAAAAATGACAGAATGATCTCTGTTCGTTTCCAAGGCAAACCATTCAATACCAGAGTAATCCAAGTCTATGCCCCAACCAGTAACGCTGAAGAAGCTGAAGTTGAACAGTTCTATGAAGACCTACAAGACCTTTTAGAACTAACACCCAAAAAAGATGTCCTTTTCATTATAGGGGACTGGAATGCAAAAGTAGGAAGTCAAGAAACACCTGGAGTAACAGGCAAATTTGGCCTTGGAATACGGAATGAAGCAGGGCAAAGACTCATAGAGTTTTGCCAAGAAAACGCACTGGTCGTAACAAACACCCTCTTCCAACAACACAAGAGAAGACTCTATACATGGACATCACCACATGGTCAACACCAAAATCAGATTGATTATATTCTTTATAGCCAAAGATGGAGAAGTTCTATATAGTCAGCAAAAACAAGACCAGGAACTGACTGTGGCTCAGACCATGAACTCCTTATTGCCAAATTCAGACTTAAATTGAAGAAAGGAGGGAAAACCACTAGACCATTCAGGTATGACCTAAATCAAATCTCTTATGACTATACAGTGGAAGTGAGAAATAGATTTAAGGGCCTAGATCTAATAGACAGAGTGCCTGATGAGCTATGGAATGAGGTTCATGACATTGTACAGGAGACAGGGATCAAGACCATCCCCATGGAAAAGAAATGCAAAAAAGCAAAATGGCTGTCTGGGGAGGCTACAGTCCATGGGGTTGCAAAGAGTCGGACAGAACTGAGCAACTTCACTCACTCACTCATTCACTGGCCATAGCATGGCCTCAGGCCAAACTACAGGAAGGGAACACAACCCCACCCATCAACAGAACATTGGATTAAAGATTTACTGAGCATGGCCCCACCTATCAGAGAAAGACCTAGATTCCCACACAGGCAGTCCCTCCCATCAGGAAGCTTCATAAGCCTCTTATCATTATCCATCAGGAGGCATGGATCCAGCCTTGTCTTACTCAATGAAACTATGAGCTATACCCTGTAGGGCCACCCAAGATGGGTGGGTCATGGTGGAGAGTTCTGACAAAACATGGTCCACTGGAAAAAGGAATGGCAAACCACTTCAGTATTCTTGCCTTGAGAATCCCGTGAACAGTATGAAAAGGCAAAAAAGATGGGACACTGAAAGACGAATTCCCCAGGTCCGTAGGTGCCCAATATACTACTGGAGAAGAGTGAAGAAATAGCTCAGGAAAGAATGAAAAGTCTGAGCCAAAGCAAAAGCAACACTCAGTTGTGGATGTGACTGGTGATGGAAGTAAAGTCCGATGCTGTAAAGAGCAATATTGCATAGGAAGCTGGAATGGTATATCCACTAATCAAAGTAAATTGCAAGTGTCAAAAAGGAGATGGCAAGAATGAACACTGACATTTTAGGAATCAGTTCAGTCCCGTTCAAATCAGTCGCTCAGTCATATCCAACTCTTTGGGACCCCATGAATTGTAGCATGCCAGGCCTCCCTGTCCATCACCAACTCCCAGAGTTCACTCAAACTCACGTCCATCGAGTCAGTGATGCCATCCAGCCATCTCATCCTCTGTCATCCCCTTCTCCTCCTGCCCCCAATCCCTCCTAGCATCAGAGTCTTTTCCAATGAGTCAACTTTTCACATGAGGTGACCAAAGTATTGGAGTTTCAGCTTTAGAATCAGTCCTTCCAATGAACACCCAGGACTGGTCTTCTTTAGGATGGACTGGTTGGACCTCCTTGCAGTCCAAGGGACTCTCAAGAGTCTTCTCTAACACCACAGTTCAAAAGCATCAGTTCTTCCATGCCCAGCTTTCTTCACAGTCCAACTTTCACATCCATACATGACCACTGGAAAAACCATAGCCTTGACTAGATGGACCTTTTTTGGCAAGGTAATATCTCTGCTTTTTAATATGCTATCTAGATTGGTCATAACTTTCCTTCCAAGGAGTAAGCGTCTTTTAATTTCAGGGCTGCAATCACCATCTGCAGTGATTTTGGAGCCCATCAGTGAAGAACTAAAATGGACTGGAATGGGTGAATTTAATTCAGATGACCTTACATTTACTAATGCGGGCAAGAATCCCTTCCCTTAGAGTAAATTGAGTAGCTCTCAGAGTCAACAAGAGAGTCCTAAATGCAGTACTGGGTACAATCTCAAAAGTGACAGAATGATCTCTGTTCATTTACAAGGCAAACCATTCAATATCACTGTAATCCAACTCTATGCCACAACCACTAATGCCGAAGAAGCTGAAGTTGAATGACTCTATGAATTCCAACAAGACTTTCTAGAGTTAACACCAAAAAAGATGTCCTTTTCATCATAGGGAACTTGAATGCAAAAGGAGGAAGTCAAGAGACACCCGGAGTAACAGAAAAGGTTGGCCTTGGATTACAAAATGAAGCAGGGCAAAGGCTAACAGAGTTTTGCCAAGAGAACGCACTGGTCATAGCAAACACCCTCTTCAAACAACACAAGAGAAGACTCTACACATGGATATCACCAGATGGTCAATACCGAAATCAGACTGATTATATTCTTTGCAGCTGAAGATGGAGAAGCTCTATACAGTCAGCAAAAACAAGACCGGGAGCTGAGTGTGGCTCAGATCATGAGCTCCTTATTGCCAAATTCAGACTTAAACTGAAGAAAGTAAGGAAAAACACTAGACCATTCAGGTATGACCTAAATCAAATCCCTCACAATTATACAGTGGAAGTGAGAAATAGATTTAAGTGATTAGATCTGATAGAGTGCCTGAAAAACTATGGGCAGAGGTTCATAACATTGTACAGGAGACTGTGATCAAAACAATCCCCAAGAAAAAAAAATGGAAAAGGGCAAAATTGTTGCCTGAGGAAACCTTACAAATAGCTGAGAAAAGAAGAGAAGCTAAAGGCAAAGGAGAAAAGGAAAGATATACCCATCTGAATGCAGAGTTCCAAAGAACAGCAAGGAGAGATAACAAAGGCTTCTTCAGTGATCAATGCAAATAAATGGAGGAAAAACAATAGAATGGGAAAGGCTAGAGAAAATGAGAGCTACCAAGGGGACATTTATGCAAAAATGGACACAATAAAACACAGAAATGGCATGGGCTTAACAGAAGCAGAAGATATTAAGAAGAGGTGGCAACAATATATTGAAGAATATACAGAAAAGATCTTCATGACCCAGATAACCATGATGATGTGATCACTCACCTAGAGCCAGACATCTTGGAATGCAAAGTCATGTGGGCCTTAGGAAAAACCACTATGAACAAAGCTAGTGGAGGTGATGGAATTTCAACTGATCTATTTCAAATCCTAAAAGATGATGCTGTGAAAGTGCTGCACTCAATATGTCAGCAAATTTGGAAAACTCAGCAGTGGCCACAGGACTGGAAAAAGTCAGTTTTTATTCTAATCCCAAAGAAAGGCAATGGCAAAGAATGTTGAAACTACCACACATTTGCACTCATTTCACGTGCTAGAAAAGTAATGCTGAAAATTCTCCAAGCTAGGCTTCAAGAGTATGTGAACTGAGAACTTCCAGATGTTCATGTTGGATACAGAAAAGGCAAAGGAACCAGAGATCAAATTGCCAACATGTGCTGGATATTCGAAAAAGCAAGGGAATTCCAGAAAAACATCTACTTCTACTTCACAGACTATGCTAAAGCCTGTGACTCTGTGTGTCACAACAAACTGTGAAAAATTCTTAAAGAGATGGGACTACCAGACCACCTCACCTGCCTCCTGAAAATTCTGTATCCAGGTCAAGAAGCAACAATTAGAACTGGACATGAGACAATGCACTGGTTCCTAATTGGGAAAGGAGTTCATCAAAGCTGAATATTGTTACCCTGCTTATTTAACTTATGTGAGAAATGCCAGGCTGGCTTATCATGAGAAATGCCAGGCTGGATGAAGTATAAGCTGGGATCAAGATAGCCTGAAGAAATATCAATAACTTCAGATATGCAGATGACACCACCCTAATGGCATAAACTGAAGAGAAATTCAGAGCCTCTTGATGAATGTGAAAGAGGAGAGTGAAAAACGTTGGCTTAAAACTCAACATTCCAAAAACAAAGATAAAGACATCTGGTCCCAGCACTTCATGGCAAATAGATGGGGAAACAATGGAAACAGTGACAAACTTTATTTTCTTAGGCTCTAAAATCACTGCAGATGGTGACTGCAGCCATGAAATTAAAAGATGCTTGCTCCTTGGAATAAAAGCTATGACCAACTGAGACAGCATATTAAAAAGCAGAGACATTACTTTGCCAACAAAGGTCTGTCTAGTCAAAGTTACGGTTTTTCCACTAGTCATGTATGGATGTGAGAGTTGGACCATAAAGAAAGCTGACTGCCAAAGAGTTGACACTTTTGAGCTGTGGTGTTAGAGAAGACTCTTGAGAGTCCCTTGGACTGCAAGGAGATCCTACCAGTCAAATCTAAAGGAAATCAGTCCTGAACATTCATAGGAAGGACTGATGTTGAAGCTGAAGCTCCAATACTTTGGCCATCTGACTTGAACTGACTCATTGAAAAGATCCTGATGTTAGGAAAGATTGAAGGTGGGAGGAGAAGGTGATGACAGAGGACATGATGGTTAGATGGCAACACTGATTTGATAGACATGAGTGAGCAAGTTCCAGGAGTTGGTGATTGACAGGAAGCCTGGCATGCTGCAGTCCATGAGGTGGCAAAGAGTTGGACATGACTGAGCAGATGAACTGAATTGATTCTTATACTATTGACAACCTTATTATAGATTACCTCTATTGAAAGTTTATAAGAATATACTGAAGGATGTTTTTTCTTTTTATTACTGATTCACACTGCTGAAATTATATACTAAGGGGTTGATTTGTGTAGTTGTAAATAACAAATAAATAGATTAGTAATATCATTGGAAAGAAATTTAAGAGGAAATATGTGTATCTTAATCTTTACTGAAAGATTATACATGAAATTGATACATGAGTATCAACATATAAAAGATCTGATTAGGAGAAGATTAGAACAAAAATATATTTGAAAATAAAACGTAAATTTGACCTATTTTATATCACTTTTGAGCTTATATCATTAAAATACAAATTTGAGCTAGTTTATATCACTTTGGACACCAGATGCAAAGAACTGATTCATTGGAAAAGACCCTGATACTGGGAATGATTGAAGGCAGGAGGAGAAGGGGATGACAGAATATGAGATGGTTGGATGGCATCACCGTCCCGATGGAGATGAGTTTGAGCAAGCTCTGGGAATTGGTGATGGACAGGGAGGCCTGGCATGCTGCAGTCCATGGGGTCACAAAGAATCAGACATGACTGAACTGATATCATTTTTGGGGGAAGAAGGTTTATTTCCAATATTAAACTAAGTGAATTTTATTAATTGAATGAAGTATCACAATAAAAATGTCAAAGAAATCAGTGGAAATATAGGTGATGAAAAAATTATATGATTTAAAGTTAAATAAAACTTGTATATTTATTCAATGTAAGTAGGACAGAATTATATGATTTCTAGAATAGTATACAGAAAGAGGGGCTTCCCAGGTGGTGCCAGTGATAAAGAGCCCACCTGCCAATGCAGGAGACATAAGAGATGTGGGTTCAATTCCTGGGTTGGGAAGCTCTCCTGGAGGAGGCCACTGCAACCCACTCCAGTACTGTTGCCTGGAAAATCCCAAGGACAGAGGAGACTGATGGGCTATAGTCCATTGGGTTGCAAAAAGTCAGACATGACTAAAGTGTCTTAGCACAGCACAGCACAGCACAGCATACAAGAAAGAACAGATAAAATAGGCACAAATGACTGTTACACTATAATGTCAAATAGAATGGATAGTGAAATGAAAGTCGCTCAGTTGTATCTGACTTTTTATGATCCCATGTACTATACAGTCCATGGAATTCTCCAGGCCAGAATACTGGAGTGGGTAGCCTTTCCCTTCTCCAGGGGATCTTCCCAACCCAGGGATTGAATCCAGGTCTCCTGCATTGTGGGATTCTTTACTACCCACAGTGGTAAAGAGCCACCAGGGAAGCCTAAGAATACTGGAGTGGATAGCCTATCCCTTCTTCAACGGATCTTCCCAACCCAGAAATCCAACCATGGTCTCCTGCAGTGCAGGCAGATATTACCAACTGAGCTATGACGGAAGCCCAGAATGGATAGAGTAGAAGTTCAAAGACAAGAAGAAATATTCTCATGAGACCTCTTTACAGGTCATATATGGACTAAATATGTCAGAGAAACATTTGTCATATGGTTGCTTTAATATCCCAATCTCAATAAGAACAGTAAAAGAATATTTGCAGCAGTAATTATAATAAATCACTTAACATAAAAATTCAATTTATAGCTAATGATAGGTTTGAGTCCAAGGTGCTCACCAGGCTTAGCCAACTTGCACTTGGCAGGGGCTGACTCCAGGTTCCTATAAAATGACTGGACCATGTGAAGCTGGAAAGATATGCAACTAAAAAGAAAGGAAAAAAAGCAAAGCAAAGCACAATAACTAAAGTGATTTTAATCATTAAAGACAGGTTACAAAAGCAGAAGGGTTTTAACCAGCTGTTGTCCTATCTGTTGAGCTTCAAGACAAGCTCAAGAATTTCTGTTAACCATCAGCTTCTCTTAACTCTGGGAGGTGGGGGTCATGGTTTCAATAGTTATACATGGTATGTAAGTTCTAGAGATCTGCTGTACATGATGTTGCCTATAATTTCAATACTGTACTGTGAACTCAAAATCATGTTAAAATACACATAAAATCAAACAAAATGATATAAAGGAAACTATTGAAGGTGATGGCTATGCTCATTACATTGATTGTGATGGTGCTATCTTGGGTACATGCATGCATCCAAAATTCATTAAATTGTATTCAATAAATATGTGCTTTTTATACCAATGATAACTCAAAACTGTTTTGTTAAAAGTGAAGGTAAAATAAAGACATTTTCAGACCACACACATACACACACACATAAAGACATTTGGGGGTGACTGACATGTATGAAAAAGACAAAAAGAAGTTGACTAATATAACTAAGCTCAGGAGTAATCTGACTTTAAGTAAAGGTGATTTCAGGGTCCAAATGAAAAAGATTAGAATTCAACTTATTTCCATTTGTTGTCTCTCTTTTCACTGGGTTGGACCTATTTTCACAGAAACCCTCCTCTCACGTACAAGACCATACAGTATCTCACTTTGAAATTTGTGCTGAGAAAAAGCTTTCCACCTATTACAATCAAAATAAAAATTCTGCAACAGGTTCTCTTTATCCCAAAGAGGGTTCTGACACTGGATTCTCCAACTCAGTGAGCACAGGCAAATGAGATAAACAGTAATTTGTGGCCCACTTATCAGTGATCTAGAATGCCTCGCTTTGGGGGAAGCCTGGCGTGCACATTTGAAGGATTCTGATTGTGAAGTGGAAGAATTTGAGTTATATAAATAAGTATTTCTTTGAGATCACGTGCTCTAGAAACTCCCTGAGCAATAACAGCTCATTACTTCTTGGATTAACTCTGACTGAATCAAGATAATTAATAAAACATACTACTGTCTATATTATTTTAAATGCTCTACTTCTGTACATTGTTGTCTGCAAGTACCATAATCTAACCTGGAGTAGGAAATAGCAACCCACTCCAGTATTCTTGCCTGGAGAATTCCATGGACAGAGGAGCCTGGCAGGCTGTCCTATATTTATTGTATAGGTTAAAGAATGCAATGGACAAAAATAAATAATTTTTCACTTCCCACTTATGAGAAACCTGACTCATCAGTTAGCCAATGTTTTATCATCCATAATGATACTGGAAATACCCCTTCTCTGTAACTCAGAATATGAGATTATATACCCAAAGTATCTTAAGCCCATCTGAACAAAGACACGGTATATATTCAAGTATTATTTTATTCCAGATAGCACTTAGAAATAAGTGTTTGTATTTTTGCATAAAATAAACCAATTTCTATTTACATGGATGGAAGGAATATATACTCTAGAAGAAAGGAAATAGACATTCAAAAATTCCTTCTAGCAAATTTAATTCATCTTTTGCACAGGAGATTACAGTATTTTATTATATAGAGAGATGAAGATGCAATTTAAGTCAGATTGCTAATATTTGGGTAGTGTGCTTACAGCAGAAGTGCAGTTTAGAATTCTTTGTTTATTTTTGTTTTTTAAGTCAAAATACTGATTGAATTGTGTTTAATTATTTTTTTCCCAAAATACATAAAACTCAAGACAGATAATGTTTTCAAATGTGAGAAATAATCTGTTTCTCTTGTACTGATAATTAAAGGTTGTTGCAATCATTGAGAAAAATGACAGATGAAAAAAAATAATTAGCTATCCTTTATAGCAATGAAAACTTTAATCTGCAACTCGAAAGCAACAGAATAGCAAAGGTCAAGATCGTACCAATGAGGTCTTATTTAGAATACAACATTCAAAGTCACTATATGCTTTGTTTTTGTATGAATTCTAACTCAGTCTTTAGAAACTATAAAGATGGTAAACACATCAAATAAGGCTTTTATTCTATCTTTGTCAAGTGATTTTAAGTATATTTAGCAAAATGTAAGATAGCACAGACTTCATAAGCAAAAATCATTTTCATATGTAAAAAATACTTCATGAAAATTATTCTTCTTTTGTATAAAATCACTACAAAAATGAGAAAGCTCATTTTAATATTCCCTACTGAATGATACCCCAGTCTCTGATTCCAATTACAAGTTGAATGAAATTCCGAGAATTATATGACTAAGATTCAACAGAAGGAATGGACTTTCTTTTTCCGACACGATCGACACTTAACTCTCAGTCAGTTATGTGGGTCAATCTAAGATTTTAACCTGATTATAATTTTATATGTGATTTCTTTGGTGATATATTTGGCTTTTTATCTCTGAACAGGTTAGCTAAATGAAAAGTTTTTTAAAACATACTGACAAATAATTTTAGTTTCTCAAATTTTCTTTTCAATTATCTATTTTCCTAGATGTCATAGATAATGTAACAACTTTTACAAAACTTTCCCCAAAGAGAGGATAAAATAATTTTTTTGCCACTTTATCTCCTTTTTATTTTGGGTTAATTATCTACCTAGGTACTGTATTGATATGAATACTATGAAAGAACAATAACTTCTATAAACCATAGATTGCTCCATGTATCTGCAATGAAACCATATTTCTTTTCCAGAAAAAACCTCACTGCTTAAAAGATCAGTAAAGAAACTTACATGGATTTGGCATGCAATAAAGCATGCTTTTCCTAAACAAGCGGTTGCCTAAACTCACTAACGTTCTTCATAGGAACATCAGCAAAAGTAAATCACAAACTGGGAGCTTTGAGCATAACAGACCTTAGGGCTACGTTCTACTTAATCACTTATGAGTTTCGACGTCTTGTTAATGACACTGAGAAGTGCATTGGAGAAAGAAATGGCAACCCACTCCAGTGTTCTTGCCTGGAGAAACCCAGGGACAGGGGAGCCTGGTGGGCTGCCGTCTATGGGGTCACACAGAGCTGGACACAACTGAAGCGACAGTAGCAGCAGCAGCAGTGCCTATTCAATTTCTAGCCATTTCATCAATAGATTTGACTTGTGGTTTTGACTTGTGATTTAAGGTTCCATTTCCTATACTTACCCCATGATATTCCATTGGCTCAATAGTAATCATTTCTAGGAGACAATGTAAATACCTTATAAAAGTGAATTAGACACATTCAAGTGCTTGCAGATTTAGGGTGTCACTTTTTTTTTAACCCATAAAGAAGAGATCCATCAGTTTATTACTTAGAAATACAAAGCAATTCTGTTATTTCTATAATATTAATTATGTTACAAAAGAAGATATCATCCTGATGAAATGCACATAATGATTTAGGACAGGATAGCAAGTAGGTTTCAAAACTGCTGTATTTGCATTAACTTCTTCCATATTTTAAAACATCTCTCTCTTATTTCAACTATCCCTCATCTTATCTCACATTAATTTCTCATTCCTCATTTAAGCATTTACTTAATAATAAAAAAAAAAGAGCAGAAAGGAATCAATTGACCAATTTTATTAGCATTATGGTCTCTAAAACCTTGTTCAATAAGTAAATCTCTTGTTAAATAAATAAAGTAGGTCTCACTTGATCCAGAAACCATGGATTGATACAGAACTTTGGGAAAATTTAAAAAGAATATTCAGTTCTTATAAAAGAAAGTACAAGCACACATTATAGAATCTCATATTTTAAACAAAGTTCCTTAAAATTCATGCTATTTACTAATTTTCTCTAGAACTTCATATAAAATAGCAGACAAAAATTGGCTATGTAGTAACTTGGGGGATAAACTTTATTTTTACCTTAATATTTTTACATTTTCTTCAATTCCATGTATGTCGTGGAATCTCAGTAGGGAAGTGACTTTTCAAAGTAAGCTCTGGGTTGGTAGCAACAAGGGAGACTACAGTAGCACCGATAATGAAAGTAAAAGTGTTACTCAGTCATACCCGACTCTTTGTGACCCATGGACGGTAGCCTACCAGGCTCCTCTGTCCATGGAATTCTCCAGGCAAGATACTGGAGTGGGTTGCCATTCTCTTCTCTAGGGGATCATCCTGTCCCAAGGATCAAACCCAGGTCTCCCACATTGCAGGCAGATTCTTCGTTGCTTGAGCCACCAGGGAAGCATAATGCTGTGCTTCTAAATGTGGAAGGTCAGTTGTATGGTACTGTGGGATGTTTGATTTACACATCAATGGACTATGTAAGAAAACACATGGTCATCAATACGAGTTTTTATTCTAACTTTGGGAATTATATGTGAAATGATGTTCAGGTTTATTAAATAAACAAAAGGAAAGCTATCAACTAGACATTGGGCTTCTTTAATTTTTACTCATTCTGATAATATCTATCTTTTAGTTGGTGTATTAAGACTCAGTTCAGTTCAGTTTAGTTCAGTTGCTCAGTCGTGTCTGACTCTTTGCAATCTCATGGACTGCAGCACGCGAGGCCTCTCTGTCCATCACCAACTCCTGTAGTTTATTCAAACTCATGTCCATTGATCAGTGATGCCATTCAACCATCTCATCCTCTGTCGTCCCCTTCTCCTTCTGCCTTCATCTTTCCCAGCACCAGGGTATTTCCAATGAGTCAGTTCTTCACATCAGGTGGCCAAAATATTGGAGTTTCAGCTTCAGCATCAGTCCTTTCAATGAATGTTCAGGACTTATTTCCTTTAGGATGGACTTTAAAATGGACTGGAATGGGTTAATTTAACTTAGATGACCATTATATCTATTACTGTCTGCAAGAATCCCTTAGAAGAAATGGAATAGCCCTCAAATTCAACAAAAGGGTCCAAAATGCAGTACTTGGATGCAGTCTCAAAAATGACAGAATGATCTCTGTTTGTTTCCAAGGCAAACCATTCAATATCACAGTAATCCAAGTCTATGCCCCAACCAGTAATGTTGGAGAAGCTGAAGTTGAACAGTTCTATGAAGACCTACAAGACCTTCTAGAATTAATACCCAACAAAGATGTCCTTTATGTTATAGGGGATTGGAATGCAAAAGTAGGAAGATAAGAAATACCTGCAGCAACAGGTAAATTTGGCCTTGGAGTACAGAATGAAGCAGGGCAAAGGCTAATAGAGTTTTGCCAAGAGAATGCACTGGTCATAGCAAACACCCTCTTCCAACAACACAAGAGAAGACTCTACACATGGACATCACCAGATGGTCAATACTGAAATCAGAGATTGATTATATTCTTTGTAGCCAAATGAAAGGTTGTTGCTGAACCAGGAAAGACGCCAGGATACTTGGCCTCCTGAGGAGAAGAATTCAATCTGGGGCCAGAGACAAGGCTTGATCACTCAGAGCTTTAGTGCTATAGAGTTTTATTAAAGTATAAAAGGGATAGAGAAAGCTTCTGATATAGACATCAGAAGGCAGCAGAAAGATAACTCCCTTGCTAGTGTTAGCAAAGGAGTTATATATTTTTAAATTACTTATTACAGTGAATCAAAAGAATGTCTGGAGGTTGTAAAGACCTTACTAGACCTACTACAATAATTTACATTTTAAGATTATAAGATTAGCCAAAAGGTCTTCAGGAAGGAGAAACTGTCCTCAAGCAGGATACATTGTTGTTATATAATCCTAAAGAATATAGAGGGGAAAAAAATTTGTCCTTTCCTCCTCCTTGAGAATTCCAGACCCCTATCTCCACTTCTAGAGCACCAGATCCCTTTCTCCTCCTTCGGGACCCTGGACTTCTTGTCAATCTGCCTAGGAATTGACTCTCTCACAAAGATGGAGAAGTTCTATACAGTCAGCAAAACAAGACCAGGAGCTGACTGTGGCATAAGCAATGAAATCCTTATTGCCAAATTCATACTTAAATTGAAGAAAGTAGGGAAAATCACTAGACCATTAAGGTATGACCTAAATCAAATCCCCTATGATTATACAGTGGAAGTGAAAAATAGATTCAAGGGATTAGATCTGATAGACAGAGTGCCTGGAGAACTATGGATGTAGCTTCGTGACATTGTACAGGTGGCAGGAATCAAGACCATCCCCAAGAAAAAGACATGCAAAAAGGCAAAATGGTTGTCTGAGGAGGCCTTACAAATAGCTGTGAAAAGAAGAGAAGCAAAAAGCAAAGGAGAAAAGAAAAGATATACCCATTTGAATGCAGAGTTCCAAAGAATAGCAAGGAGAGATAGGAAAGCCTTCCTCAGTGATCAATGCAAAGAATAGAGGAAAACAACAGAATGGGAAAGAATAGAGATCTCTTCAAGAAAATTAGAGACACCAAGGGAATATTTCATGTAAAGATAGGCACAAAAAGGAACAGAAATGGTATGGACCTAACAGAAGCTGAAGATGTTAAGAAGAGGTGGCAAGAATACACAGAAGAACTGTACAAAAATGATCTTCACGACCCAGATAATCATGATGGTGTGATCACTCACCTAGAGCCAGACATCCTGGAATGTGAAGTCAAGTGGACTTTAGGAAGCATCACTACGAACCAAGCTAGTGGAGGTGATGGAATTCCAGTTGAGCTATTTCAAATCCTAAAAGGTGATACTGTGAAAGTGCTGCACTCAATATGCCAGCAAATTTGGAAAACTCAGCAGTGGTCACAGGGCTGGAAAAGGTCAGTTTTCATTCCAATCCCACAGAAAGGCAATGCCAAAGAATGTTCAAATTATCACACAATTGCACTCATGCAATTCATGCTAGCAATGCACTCACATGGTAGTAAAGTAATGCTCAAAATTCTCCAAGCCAGGCTTGAATAGTACTTGGACCGTGAATTTCCACATGTTCAAGCCAGATTTAGAAAACGCAGAGGAAACAGAGATCAAATTGCCAACATCCATTGGATCATCAAAAAAACAAGCGAGTTCCAGAAAAACATCTATTTCTGCTTTATTGACTATGCCAAAGCCTTTGACTGTGTGGACCACAACAAACTCTGGAAGATTCTTAAAGAGATGGGAATACCAGACCACCTGACCTGCCTATTGAGAAATCTGAATTCAGGTCAGGAAGCAACAGTTAGAACTGGACGTGGAACAACAGACTGGTTCCAAATAGGGAAAGGATCATGTCAAGGCTGTATATTGTCACCTTGCTTATTTAACTTATATGCAGAGTACATCATGAGGAATGCTGGACTGGATGAAGCACAAGCTGGAATCAAGATTACTGGGAGAAATATCAATAACCTCAGATATGCAGATGACACCGCCCTTATGGCAGAAAGCAAAGAAGAACTGAAGAGCCTCTTGATGAAAGTGAAAGAGGAGAGTGAAAAAGTTGGTTTAAAACTCAACATTCAGAAAACTAAGATCATGGCATCTGGTCCCATCACTTCATGGCACTGGTGGGGAAACAGTGGAAACTGGCAGACTTCATTTCTGAGGGCTCCAAAATCACTGCGGATGATGACCACAGCCATGAAATTAAGAGACACTTGCTCCTTGGAAGAAAAGTTATGACCAACCTAGACAGCATATTAAAAAGCAGAGATATTACTTTTCCAACAAAGGTCCGTCTAGTCAAATCTATGGTTTTTCCAGTAGTTATGTATGGATGTGAGAGTTGGAGTATAAAGAAAGCTGAGCGCCGAAGAACTGATGCTTTTGAACTGTGGTATAAGACTATGTACATTTAAAGTGATTATTGAGATAGCTGGAGTAATATATACCATTTGTAACTGATTTCCATGCATGTTATTTGTTCTTTGCCCCTACCTTCCTTTTCTGCCTTCTTGGTTTTGACATTTTATAAGGTTCCTAAGTATCTCCTCTCTTAGAATGATAATTACACTTAAAAAATGTTAAGTTGTGCCCTGGGGTTTGTAATGTACATTTTAAACTAATCTCAATCTACAGTTGAATAACACTTAAAAAAATCAAATAACACAAATATTACTTCATGTTTGGTATGAGTACCTTGTAACAGATTATTTTTAATTCATCCCTCCCTTCCATTCATGGACATGGTTGCCATTCGTGCCACTTATTTACATGCTATAATCACCCAAAGCATTATTATTATTTTAAACAAAGTGTTATTTCTTAGATCAATTCAAAATAACAAAATAAAATATTTTACCTTTTTTTTTATTCCTTCTATGATAGTCTTCCTTTGTTTTATGCAGATCCAGTTTTTGAACCATATAATTTTCCTTCTCCATGAAGAACTTCTTCTAACACTTCTTGCAAGGCAGGTTTACTGGCCACAGAGGCTCAGTTTGTGTTTGTTTTAGAAGGTCTTTTTTCCTCCCTCACTATTGAAGGATAATTTCACTGAGTATAGAAATCTAGATTATGATTTTTGTATTATAAAAACTTTAAAAAATTTTCACCCCATTGTCTTCTTGCTTGTATGGCATCTGATGAGGAGGCCATTGGAATTTTTATCCTATTGATTTATAGGTAAGGGGTCTAGTTTAACTTTGGCTCCTTTCAAGATATCTCTTCATCTTTGCTTTTTTGTTGTTTGAGTATGATATGCCTAAGTGCAGAATTTTATATTTATCCTACTTGCTATTCTTTTAACTTCTTGGGTGGTATGTGTTGTCTGGTGTTTGGTATGTGTTGTTAATGCTGAAAATTTCTCAACCAGTATTATTTCAAATATTTCTTTTGCTCTGTCTTCTCTTTTTTCACCTTCTGATATTCCACTTGGCCAACTACTATTCTATGAAAAAATAAAATAGAATATGAAATTAAGTAAAATAAAAAGCATCCTTGAAATGGTTTGAATATGATTTAATCTGTTAAAGAAAATAATCAATCTGCAAAAACATTTACATGGCTTAAGGTTAGTGTGTAATTTAGAATATTTTGTTCTCCCTTTCCATTTTGTAATCTGGATGCTGGTCTAAGGATACAGTTGCTGACTAGTTTCTCAGTCATATCAAGGAATGGAGAGTAAACTGTAGTACATTAGTATATCAAGACCAGCAAAGTGTATCATTTTACAAAACTGAGAGTAAAAGTCTTCTATTTAAAAATTACAAGGTTTTTTTAAGATTTGAAACCAACATCAGCAATGCAATGTCAGCTTCTGATTGGTTTATATAGTAGAATTTAAGAACAAAGAAAAGGCATACTGTACCAAAAAAAAAACTTGCACATGAAAGGTTACTGCAGCTTGATTCATAACTGAAGCAACTGAGATGTCCTTCAAAAGGTGAATGGAATACAAAGAACAAACTCTGGAATATCCATACAATGGAATATTATTCAGGTATTAAAAAGAAATAAAATACCCGGCCATGATAAGACATGAAGGATCCCTGAAAAAATATTGCTGAGTGAAAGAAGCCAGTCTGAAAACTCTGCATGTTTTCTGATTCCTACTATTAACATATGAGCTCCTGGAAAGAGAAAACTTACAGGTACATTAAAAAAAAATCAGTTTCTGGGGATTGGTGTGCAGGAGATTTTCAGGGCAATAAAACTATTGTGTATGATACTCTTATGGTGAATACGTGACATTATATTAATACATTTGGAAAAACCTATAGAGCTGTATAATACAAAGAGTGAATTCTAAACTATGGGCTTCAGTTAACAATAATGTATCAATATTGGTTCATCAATTGTAATAAAAGATCCAGATCAATGCAAAATGTTAATTATAGGGAAACTAGCTAGGGGGAAATGATAAGGGAGAAAGTGCATGGGAGCTCTGCACTTTCTGTTCAGTTTTTCTGTAAGATACAGCTGCTCTAATAAATTGTCTAGTAATTAATTTAAAAAAGCAAAAATACTGTAAGCCAAGCATATTGTCATGGTAACATGTAATTTAGTTTTTAAAGAAAATATATAAATTTCCTAAATTTTTTCATGCACATTAATTCTTTTTCAGGATGTATTTTTAATAACCTCTAATTTAGCTTGGCTCTTTTCTACTGGGTAAAGCTGGCAATTAAATATGCTTTTATTATTCAGAAGATATAGTAACAAAGAATATAAATCTTTAAGACTATATTATCATATTTATATATTGTAATATTAAATGAACTTTTGTTTCCAAATGAAACATAACTGACAAGATAAAAGCAAAATTACCCAATGACGAGCATCAAAATGAGCAAAATGGATCAATTACAAACATTTTATCCTCTCAACAATAGACATACTTAGTCTAAAGAAATAAAAACAAAACTTTCTCAAGGCAACTTGAATTACTTACTATGGTTTCAATTTGTGTAAAATATTAAATGTTAATAAATGATCTCAGCATATTTCTCTATATTAATTTTTTGGTGGGACACTGTAACAAAAGAATATAGAATTGTAGAGAACAGAAAAATAGTTTCTTGTGATTTATGATAACAGTGAGTTCTTTAGAAGTTACAAATTATTTTATTATTATATTTCAAACATAGAATATACTTTATTTGAATAGCAAGGGTTACTATCATATCATTTCACTTAGAGATACTGACTCTAATAGTGTTATGGGTTGAACTGTATCCTTCATAAAGATACGTTAAAGTGTTAACACTCAGGACTACAGAATGTGACCTTATTTGGGATTATGATCATTACAGATATAATAAGGATGAGTTTATACAGGAATAGAGTCCTCTCTTAGTCGAGTATGACTGATTCATATATAAGAAGATGCAACTGCAATGCCAGAGTTGATTGTTGCCAGTAGAATCTGGGAAGAAGTGAGAAAGAATTCTCCCCGGTAAGTTTCAGGGGCAGCATGATGCTGTAAACAACTTGACCAACAGCCTCCATAACTGTGATTGTATACATTTCTGTTCTTTAAGAAAGTAAGTCTGTGGTACTTTGCATGACAGGCCTAGGAAACTAATACAAATAATTACCTACACAAAATACCACTGTACTCTTTTATTTTTTACATAATATTCCTCATCAATCAAAACCTGAGGTTATATTCTCTATTTCTAAATTATCTTTCTTATCTACTAGACTGTAAATTTCTTGATGGTAGGAACTTTGTTCTTTATTTTATTTACAAAACTTATAACACTGCCTGACACTTCAACATGTATTAGTAATGATAGGTTTGGTTATTATACAATAATAAGAAATGGCTACCCAAATATCAGTAATTTATGCAGGTTTATTTTAGTGTGTGCTTCCTACTCTATATAGGGGCTCTTCCCCCTCAATGTAGTTAGTCAGGGATACAGGCATCTGGAGAATCCATTTGACACCTGTCTCCATGGTCACAGAAACAGAAGAAAGGGAATATGGCAAAGTGACCTGATTTAAAGTTTTTATATTTTGTCTTAGTTGGGGTCTTTTCCAAAGTATTGGAGTTTCAGCTTCAGCATCAGTCCTTCCAGTGAATATCCAGGACTGATTTCCTTTAGGATGGACTGGTTGGATCTCTGCAGTCCAAGGGACTCTCAAGAGTCTTCTCCAACACCACAGTTCAAAACCATCAATTCTTCAGTGCTCAGCTTTCTTTATAGTCCAACTCTCACATCCATACATGATTATTGGAAAAACCATAGCCTTGACTAGACAGACCTCTGTTGGCAAAGTAATGTCTCCTCTTTTTAATATGCCGTCTAGGTTGGGTATAACTTTTCTCCCAAAGAGTAAGCGTCTTTTAATTTCATGGCTGCAGTCACCATCTGCAGTGATTTTGGAGCCCCCCAAAATAAAGTCTGTCACTGTTTTCACTGTTTCCCCATCTATTTGCCATGAAGTGATGGGACCAGATGCCATGATCTTAGTTTTCTGAATGTTGAGTTTTAAGCCAACTTTTTCACTTTCCTCTTTCATTTTCATCAAGAGGCTCTTCAGTTCTTCTTTGCTTTCTGCCATAAGGGTGGTGTCATCTGCATATCTGAGGTTATTGATATTTCTCCCGGAAATCTTGATTCCAGCTTGTGCTTCATCTAGCCCAGCATTCCTCATGATGTACTCTGCATATAAGTTAAATAAGCAGTGTGACAATTTACAGCTTAATGTACTCCTTTCCCTATTTGGAACCAGTCTGTTGTTCCATGTCCAGTTCTAACTGTTGCTTCCTGACCTGCATACAGATTTCTCAAGAAAAAACTTGCATACAGATTTTTCAATTAAAACTTAAGGTTTTAATGTGCAAATGTTCTTGCTTCTAACTTCACTGTGTGATTCATGCCATGTCTCATTTAGTTTTTAAGAAAAATCACAGAAAATCATACTAAACCCCAAATCTTCTGATGGAGATTTTGTGAGAAGGGATCACTATGGAGGAAAGAGAACTAAGAGTCTGTGTAAAGATAATTAGTATTACTGAAGGAAAAAGGAAAGAATTAGTAAAGGAAAAAAAAAACTTTCAAAAATTTAATAAAATATTCTTGAAACATTAGAACACCTGAACATTCAGATATCAGTTACTCAATATATAAGAAAAATGACAGGGTATAATGATTAAGAAGTATCCTGATGAAAGTACTATCCTATGTTAATTAGCAAAAGAATTTTATAGGGAGTTACCGTGTCCATGGAATTAAAGAAGGAAAATAAACAAAAAATAGATTACCTATCTAGTTTTGATAGAAAACAATATTCCTCATATTATATGACTAAAACATAAGAAATATATTCTCTAATACTCAGGAATTATGAAAAGATAGCAAGCATATATTTTACATATAATATGTATATGTATTATACATATAATTATACATATAATTTTACATATAATCTAGCCAATGACCTGTTGAATCAAAATTAAGAAATTACAATAAGGTAGTTGCATCATAAAAAAACCTGATGGCACTTATTAAATTTTTTTTAACTTCTTATAATTGTGTATGAAGTAAAGTGAAGTGAAATGGTAGTTGCATAGTCGTGTCCAATGCTTTGTGACTCCATGGACTGTAGCCTGCCAGGCTCCTCTGTCCATAGGATTCTCCAGGTAAGAATACTGGAGTGGGCTGCCATTTCCTTCTCCAGAGTCCTCCCAGCCCAGGGATTGAATCTGGGTTTCCTGCATTGCAGGCAGATTCTTTACTATTTGAGCCACCAGGGAAGTCAATCATGTATCAGTCTCTTTATAATATGACCTTTGTGTTTTTTCCATTATATGTGATGAAGCTACAGTAGTCTGCAGAATTTTTCATAAGGATATGTTTTTGTTAAGTTGAACCATATGAAGCTGTCATTTTTGTAGGTCAAAAATGGTTGACATAAGCAATTTCATAAGATTCAATTTCACAGAAAGAATTTTTAGTTACAATGATGGTAAAATAATTCTAAGCATCGTTTTCTTTGATGATTTAGGTCAAAAGCTTTTAAAGTTTATGTTTGTAAGTCTATTCATATGCTATCATATTTCTCTTAAATCCATGAATTTTTATTAGATTTCCTAGTAAGCTCCTTTTTTCAGATTAAAAAATAAATCTTGCCAGAACAGACTAATTAGTTTAATCTTTATTTGATCAAAAGTTCACTTGTAAAAGTCCTTGTGATAATGACATCAGTGTACCTTCTCAATGTTTAACAATAAATTTATTTTCCTTATATTGTTACTTTAAAATTTGATCATTTTCATTATTCCAAGAAAAGACTTACTGTATGAAATAAATTATCTCCATAGCTAACAATTCAGTCACTTGAAAGTAAACATTTTCAATGTAAATGCTTTAAAATTTTGTTTTATTTACAAATCTTTATGAAGAGATAAAAGCCACAGCTCATTTAATCTCAACCTCCTGCTATAACAAGAGATCTTTTCTTAATAAGGCATCTGGGAATATGACAACCTGAGTATATCATCCTTACTCTCCAATCCCAACTACAATTTACTTGGATATAGTTAACCACAATCCTGCTAAAACTGGAAAATACTTGGAGTGACAATATCTCTGTTTAATTTTTAAAGGGCTCCCTCAGCAGTCTTGGTGGGGGGTGAGGGAAATCGGTAAAAAGCAGGGGCAGAACCCAGGCAATAGACCTTAGCTAAGGAAGAGCTAAGCTGTCCAAGGTCTCAAAACTAAACTCTAAAGAGAACTTCAATAAGAATGAGTATGTTGATGCCATTGACATTGAAAAAAACACCAGGAGAAAGTCACTTGTTTTTGTTTCACCAAATGTGAGATTCCACCCTTACTGATATTCAAAACACAGGCCTCAAATTCAAGGAGCCATAAAAAACCAAAAAGCTACCATTGAACTTATTTGCAAAGACAGAAGGTAGAAAACAATTAAGAAATGAAATAATGAGAGAGAAAAAGACTTCAACAATATCATACCTGTCACGGGAGAAAGAAAAAAGAGATTTAAGCTATTTAAAGGTGAGAAAACTTCTTACTGAAGTATTAATATTTAAAGAAAGCTTTACCCCAAATAATAAACTGATACAGAGAACTTAACGTGGGAAAAAATAAACAGCAAAGGAAAGAGTAGTAAGTGATCCTTGATATTTAGGTATTTAATGGCTAAAGATAGCCTCTTTAGGATCATGTAATACCAATACTAGAAAAAGTTTCCCAAATCAGAAGAGTCACAGAGAATTTATATTAGAAACTAATGATCTGAAAAGAAAAGAAAAAAGAAAAAAAAAAAAAAAGCTAGGAAATGAAGGTTGAGAGAGAGGAAGTTATGTACATGTATTCTGAAAGTATAATGGAAAAATGAGCGGAAAACTCATTGGGAGTTTTCCCATAGTCATTCTCATAGTCAATGGGAGGAGAGGAAGTAAAATTATTATAAAGATCATATCCTTCTCTTTAGAGGGAAGTAAAATGCCATGGTATAGGAAAATACACCTCAGTTATGAAAAACAGCTATATTTTTTAAAAACAAATATTGGCCATTCATATCTAATTAGGAGAATAGGTACAAAAAAGTAATTATTTAAAGATACAGGAAATTGGAGTAGACAGAATCTGTTAGGTAGTTAGAATAGAAAAAGGAGTCCAAAATGGCAGTGATTAAAAGACAAAGAAAGGGAAAAGCCTGGGAAAATGGAGCAAAAGAAAATCTGAAGACCAGAGTGAGAACCTCAGGTGAAACAGCCTTCCTGGGTAGCCCAATTTACATAGGGCAGGCTCAGGAGGAGGAGACAAAAACGTATAAAAAGAGGAGCCAAGATTGAGCCTCTCATTTGGGGTTGGCCTGCCCTCACACCTCAAGGGTATACTATCCTTTGCTTGCCAAACAAAATTGAGCTGTAACAGAGATGTAACACTGTTCCACCTTTCAAATCTTTGCTGTGGTGAGACAGAACAGAGGAAATTACACACTCCCCCAACACACCGATAAACCAAACAAAGTCCCTGCTCTCATGGAGTTTACATTCAGCAGGAGGAGAGAAAATGAATTTAGTTTTGGGAGGTGATATTTCTATATAGAAAAATGAAACAGCATGAATGATAGACAATGATGGATGATCAAGCAAAGTGTTTCTCATGGAAAAGATCAAATCTGGAAGCATATTTTGCTGATTTGGAAAATTGACTGTCCTGATATTAAAATAATAATAATAATGAGCAGGGGGTTCAGAAATAAGAGGTCAGAGAAATATTAAGGGCCAACACCTTATCCATAGTGAAGAATGAATTTAAGTGACATGGGAGCCACTGGAAGTTTATGCACAGAGAAATGAGATGCTTTATGAATGCTTTTAATGACTCACCTTTGTTGAAAACAAGAGTAGAAGAAAAGGGTAAAGACAGGGTGAATATCCCTATAGATTTTTTTTCTTAATTTGGTAAGTTTCCCATGTATAGAAAAAAAGGTGATGACAAACTCTATGCCTAACAATGACCTCTGCAAGAGAATATTTGCTCTCCAATATCAGCTGATCAAATTCTTTAGAAATACAGCCCCAGGCTTTTTGGTAGGATACATTCCATTTAGCGTAAAAATCGCATTTCCTCCTATACTTAGCAGCCATACATGGAAAGGTGACTATGCTCATAGCAGTAGGAAGGAAACATAAATTTTATACCTCTTCATGAAATTCATGTGTTGCCAGTGCTGGAACTCCTACTGTGGACCATGAAATGACCCTGGAAATGAAACACATGCACGGCAAAGCACAGATAAAAGTACCTTAAATAACTACAACAGGAAACTACACCAGCCCTGGACCACTTACAGCTGGCCTTTTATTTGAGAAAGAAATACACTTCACTATCTTCTTTTAATCATAGCTATTTGGGGTTTCTCTCTGAATATAACCATAAATGATACAATTTAGCAAACAAATTAAAGCATCTGCCTGAAACCTTAGCCAGTGAAAATTTCTCCCAGTACACATGAGCTAAGTACATGGAGCTACTATTACAAATATTTTGGTCAAACATATTGTGAACAATTATAGCAGCAAAACTGCATTAATAACTACAAGTGCACATTTTGAAAAGGAGAATTTCCATTTGTTAATAATCTTTGAGTAAGTGAGATTTACTACCAAGATTCCAATTAGGACCTCAGGAAAGGATTTATAATCTTCCACCTACCAATCAATTTTGGCCACTAGCAAAATAGATTTTCTTCTCAGGGACACTAAAATAAAGGGAAATGAACTTTTTTTTTTTTAATAATTAGCATATAATTGATATCCAGTAATGTTCTAAGCATCAGGTTATTGATTCCAGTTTATTTTTAAGCATTCAGATAGTGTGAAACTTTGATTTCCATGGAAATATAAGAAAAAAGGAATTAGAAAGCACTAACTTATTTCATTTTGATTAACTGTCTAATTTTTATGACTTAGGTATAGGGTTTGCGAGTCAGTGCTTAATTTCATGCCTGTCACAAAACTTATAGTTTTCAAAAAAAAAAAAGTGTTGTGAAAAATTACAAATAACAAAATTTTCTCAGTGACAGTCAGTCTTGTGATATTCTTGAAGAGGAATTTCATATTTTCTAATTATAAATAAAATGCATACTTATTAACATATATTTGGAAAATACAAGATATTATAAAATCTCTCCTCAAAAAAAAAAAAAAAAAAAAACCTTTGGACATATATACAAAATAGTTGTATATTCTCAGATAAACAGTAATTTTTCATTTTGTCATTTTATGAATTTCCTTTATCCATTTGAAATAATTTACTACTAGAATAATTAGAAGATTGCTATTATTTTTGAAACATTGTAAGAGATTTAGTTTTATACTTATTTATAAATGTGCATTTTGAAATTAGAAAAATGTGTAATTGAAAGTGTTACTTGATCCTAGTAAAAATGTCCAGGATGCCTACAAAACACTGGAAAATTTGTTTATATAGCTACCATTCCTTAGGAGAGTCAAATTTGAACTAGAGCACAGCTCTTCTTTTGCTTTAAAAAATGTTAGATAAGCCCATTGTTCCTACCCTGCTAAAAGAACAGCTCATTGACCTGTGAAACTTTAAAATATAAGACCACAGTAAGACTTTTCCTCATAAAGTTACTAACTTCAAGGAAAAAGAAAAAGAAAACCTACAAAGGTCTAGGAACAAAAAAAAAAAAAAGGGCTGCCCACAAAAAACAAACCAACAAATAACTGGAATTATTTTATAGTTTTCAATATACACTCAACAACACCAGAAAGCCAATAGGTCAACTTTAACAAGTAAGTGTGTGGAAAAAGACACATGCTGATGATCCTTTACCCAATTAAGTTTATTTTTATATGCAAAAGAAATAGAAGATATGTTTAAATGATTTAATGATTCAACATTGTAATCATATACACCTACAGAAAAACTGATTTGAAGATACAATTTTTCCAAATGAAAGAAAAATTAACTCACAAAGAAGGAAGCCATTTCAAAAAAAGTATGATATTATCTGCAAAATATAGAATTTATCTAAAAGTATTTTAAAAAGATAGGTATTCATTGATATATGCGATGCCAATATTATGTTTTCCCATAATGTTAAATTCAGTTCAGTTCAATCACTCAGTCATGTCTGACTCTCTGCAATCCCACAGACTGCAGCATGCCAGGCCTCCCAGTTCATCACCAACTCCCAGAACCTACTCAAACTCATGTCCATGGCATCGGTGATGTGATCTAACCATCTCAGCCTCTGTCATCCCCTTCTCCACCTGCCTTCAATCTTTCCCAGCATCAGGGCCTTTTCCAATGAGTCGGTTCTTTGCATCAGGTGGCCAAAGTATTGGAGTTTCAGCTTCAACATCAGTCCTTCCAAAGAATATTCAGGACTGATTTCCTTTAGGATGGACTGGTTGGATCTTCTTGCAGTCCAAAGGACTCTTAAGAGTCTTCTCCAACACCATAGTTCAAGAGCATCAAGTCTTTGGCACTCAGATTTCTTTATAGTCCAACTCTCATATTCATACTTGACTACTGGAAAAACCATAGCTTTGACTAGACAGACTTTTATTGGTAAAGTAATGTCTCCGCTTTTTAATATGCTGTCTAGGTTGGTCATAACTTTTCTTCCAAGGAGCAAGCATCTTTTAATTTCATGGCTGCAGTCACCATCTGCAGTGATTTTGGAGTCCCCCAAAATAAAGTCACTGTTTCCATTGTTTCCCCATCTATTTGCCATGAAGTGATGGGACCATATGCCATGATCTTAGTTTTTTGAATGTTGAGTTTTAAATCAACTTTTTCACTCTCCTCTTTCACTTTCATCAAGAGGTTCTTTAGTTCTTCTTCACTTTCTGCCATAAGGGTGGTGTCATCTGTGTATCTGAGGTTATCGATATTTCTCCCAGCAATCTTGGTTCCAGCTTGTGCTTCATCCATCCTGGCATTTCGTATGATGTACTCTGCATATAAATTAAAAAAGCAGTGTGACAATATACAGCCTTGACATACTCCTTTCCCAATTTGAAGTCAGTCTGTTGTTCCATGTCCAGTTCTAACTGTTGCTTCCTGACCTGTATACAGATTTCTCAAGAGGCAGGTCAGGTGGCCTGGTATTCCCATTTCTTTAAGAACTTTCCACAGTTTGTTGTGATCCACACATCAAAGGCTTTGGAGTGGTTAATAAAGCAAAAGTAGATGTTTTTCTGGAACTCTCTTGCTTTTTTGATGATTCAGTGGATGTTGGCAATTTGATCTCTGGTTCCTCTGCCTTTTCTAAAACCAGCTTGAACATCTGGAAGTTCATGGTTCACATACTATTGAAGCCTGGCTTGGACAATTTTGAGCATTACTTTACTAGTGTGTGAGATGAGTGCAATTGTGTGGTAGTTTGAACAATCTTTGGCATTGCTTTTCTGTGGGATTAGACTGAAAACTCACCTTTTCCAGTCCTGTGTCCACTGCTGAGTTTTCCAAATTTGCTGGCATATGAGTGTAGCACTTTCATAGCATCATATTTAGGATTTGAAATAGCTCAACTGGAATTCCATCACCTCCACTAGCTTTGTTTGTAGTGATGCTTCCTAAGGCCCACTTGTCTTTGGATTCCAGGATGTTTGGCTCTAGGTGAGTGATCACACCATCGTAGTTAACTGGGTCATGAAGATCTTTTTTGTATAGTTCTTCTGTGTATTGTTTCCACCTTTTCTTTATATCTTCTGCTTCTGTTAGGACCATACCATTTTTGTCCTTTATTGAGCCCATCTTTGCATGAAAATTTCCTTTGGTATCTCTAATTTTCTTGGAGAGATCTCTGGTCTTTCCCACTCTTATTTTCCTCTATTTCTTTGCACTGATCACTGAGGAAGGCTTTCTTATCTCCCTGGCTATTCTTTGGAACTCTGCATTCAAATGGGTATATCATTCCTTTTCTCCTTTGCCTTTAGCTTCTTTTCTATTCATAGCTATTTGTAAGGCCTCCTCAGACAACCATTTTGCCTTTTGCAGTTCTTTTTCTTGGGAATGGTCTTGATCTCTGCCTCCTGTACAATGTCACAAACCTCCCTCCATAGTTCTTCAGGCACTGTGACTATCAGATCTAATCCCCTGAATCTATTTGTCACTTCCACTGTATAATTGTAAGGGATTTGATTTAGGTCATACCTGAATGGTCTAGTGATTTTCCTAAAATGTTATATTAATAAACATAAAAATATACTGATTGATTCCCAAATAATTTAAATATATGGTAAAGTTAAAAACTCTTGCTTGGAATGTCTTATTGACTCATTCAAGTCCCACAGTCTCTGTGCTTCCAATTTTTTTGCTCCAGTTTAATGGATACATCCTCTGTGTAAATTTCAGGTATCTGAGAGAGAATGATTTGATACATGTTGATATTGTACAACTATCATTAAAATAAGTTTTGTTAACATGTCCATCACCTCACACAATCACCATACTTTTTCCTGTGGTGATACCATTTAAGATCTCTCTTAGTAACTTTTGAGCATATAAGATAGTATTGTTAAGTATAATGTTCAGTATCTAATCTTGTATATCCAACCCCAGCTGCTCCTCTCCCTAGTCTGGTAACAGGCAGCAGTTGGATTAAGATTTTGAAAATCTAGATTAGATACTGGAACCCCTTAGACTAAAATCATCCAAGCACTTCTAATTTCACAGAGAATAAAATTCAATTTTGTAACCAGAGATTATGAATCTCTGTGATCATGCATCCATTCATCTCACCAGCCTCAATTCTCTTTTGTTCAGTGAGCTCTAGTCACATTTTGTGGACTTCATTTTCCCCCTCAAGGCTCTTAACTTAAACATCCATTGGTTTAGAAGTATCTTCTCATAGACTGATTGTTTGACTGATTTCTTCTTATCCTTTAACTCAGCTAGAGTTTCACCTGCTCAGAAAGGCTTTACCTCATCACAAAATGTTAAATATGTTCTCAGCATTTAATTCTGTGGAAGTACCCTGCACACTTTAATCACAGCAGTGATGTTTGTAGTCTTTTAGTTTTTTTCCATAAAATTACATTTAATGTTTTATTACTATTTAGGCTTTTAGATTAAATTGTAAACACACACATATGTATATGTCAGTCACATATATAGTTTTAGATAAATCACTCCCTTCAATATAGAAAGTGATTTAGGTAGAAATAATATAAAAGATTTCTATGACAAATGCTGCTTAAGATGATGAATGCTATATTAAAAGTAAATTAATATTGCTATGGAAGCATTGAAGACTTTCATTTGAATAGTTTACTAATCTGGACATTTAGAGATTTTTGCAACAGTATCATTTCTACATTTATCTTCCCTGCCTCATTTCACTGAAAGCTTTTACTTTGAAATAACATTTGGGATTATAAACCTTTGAATAATATTATTAAACATTACTTTCATCTTAAATGCAAGAATCTTACTGATCATCATACCTCTAATTGTATTTTGCATTCAAAAATCAAAGACATAAAATTGTAAGATACATTGAAATTATGAAAAACAAAAGTCATATTGACCTTTGAATAACTAAAATGCACATTAATAAACATTTCTTCCAAGTGAAAAATCCTCAAAAATAATTTTGATAACAGCAAGCTATTTTTAGTGTCTAATAGTTTTGAAAAGGCAGAGGATTAGAACTGATTTTTAGTAATAAAAATATATTAGTGCATAAAGGTATAATAATGTTAATATTTATCATTGGCGAGATTATGATTATTTTTAATGTTTTTATTATGCTTTGTATGTTTTCCTATTTTTTTTAGAATTAGTATTAGTTATTTGCATAATAAAGTGTTAGTAATATAGTCATTCACTCAAAAATATTTGTGAGCAACTGTATGTTTTTTAACTTCTAGGTTCTTGGGTACATGATTGAATAATACAGAAAATATCCATTGCCCTTGTGATTTTATATTTTATAAAGAGGTGAGGGACAATCAGGAATAAACACAGTAACTAAAGTATAGAACATACTAAAAAGTTAAAAGGGCTGTGGAAAAACAGGAAGAATCAAGAGAGACTGTGATGCAAAGTGACATTTGAGTAAAGTATGCTAAGAGATGGAGAGAAAACCACATGTACAACCAGGAAGAGATTGAGCGCATCTCAGGCAGAGTGAATAACGACTAGAGTGACCCTAATTGCCTGCCATATTTGGGGAGGAACGGGAGGTCTCAGGGGAGAGTGGGAGAAGAGGAGATAAGAGTTAGAGCTACTACACATGAAATAATTGAATGACATTTTGTCTCTTCCCACTCTAATATGTATCTAAGCTATAACTATCTATGTGATAGCTATAACAAACTAACAAACTAACCCTCTTAAAGAATATTCTTTGTCCTAGGTATTTCCTCAAGCCCTGTGCCTTAAGCTGGGGCTCTGATGGTGCAGGGAACCCCTATTGAATGAAAAGGCTTTACCATCAAAGAGATCTGCATTTAAGTCCTGGTTTCACCATTAAGGAAATAATGTTCTTACACAAGTATTTACTTTTTCTAAGCCTCCATCTCCTTATATGTAAGACCTAGAAAATCATACTACCTGCTTTATAGTTTTGTCCTAAGAATTAACGTAGATGGTATTTAGCACAAAGACATCATATAGTACTTACTTCATGGTGTGTACACATGTGTTCAGTCACTTTCAACTCTTTGCAACCCTATGAACTGTAGCCTGCCAGGCTCCTCTCTCCATGGGGTTTTCCAGGCAGAAATACTGGAGTGGAGTTACCATTTCCTCCTCTCATCATTATTATTGCTATTATAATTTTTGCTACCCTGTCATCACAACTACTTCATTATTTTCTCCATATTAGCTCCCACTGTCCTCAGGCCATTTGCTAGAGATACGCTGAAATAAATGCCAATTCTACACTATGTTTATATCTCTTTTATTTTATCTAAATTCTAACTATCTTTGTGCCTTACAAAGTCCATGGTGTTCATTTATGTGAATTTTCTATATATTTTCCCTCACCTTGAAAATCTTCCAGCCCTTGATCTCTATACCATTAATTTGGCACTAGTCAGTTGCTAGACTCTATTGTTGGTTTTATTTTATAGTTTATAGCCTGCTTCCCCAAATGTCTTTAAGCTCCTTAAAGACAGGAAAACTACTTCTAAATAGTTATTATAAAAATGTCTTATATATGGTAGGCACTCCATCAGTTTTGTTGATTTAGTGTTTGAGGAAAAGATAATGCATCCCTTTTATTACAAAATGGAGTAGAGTTTGCAGTTATGGCTGGGGTCACTTTGTTAATAAAAGAACTACTGGCAGGATGTTTAAATTATAGTTATGCTTCTAATATATACTGCAAAATGAAGTACTACAGTTGTGTGCCTTACTTCTTCATCTGGTCTAGAGAGAGAGGTGGTAGGTAGTAAAGCTGTTGGGGGTGATATAAAACTTTTAAAAACCTGCTGGAAAACCGCAGAAAACAAAGTGGGAACCGGGACTAGAATGGCAGGAATATAGGTCTAGTTGCCAGAACTATTGTAAAGTAATAAAAGTCTTTCCACCAACCTCATTTAGATCACTATCATCTGCCCCAGCTGCCTAGGATGGTATAAGTTAACTATTGGCACACCCCAAACCTGGCTGCTGCTGTGATTACACCATTTACCTCTGTTTGCTTCCCAATAGGTTTGCCAATGCACGTCAATCCATACGCTAAGTCTCAATTGAAATACTGACGGAAAGGTCATGCTTTCCCCCATATACATTATCTGGACGTGAAGAGTGAAAACATCAATTCCAGTGCCAAGACTGTTTTAGTCTGGTCTTAGATCTGGAATGGAAAGTGGAGGAATACAAACTTTAAACAAATAAAGGTTGAAAGTTTGGTGACTCTAATATAGTATTAGAATATTCTCAGGAGTAATACTCCATTGTGTATATGTACCACAGCTTTCTTATCCATTCATCTGCTGATGGGCATCTAGGTTGCTCCCATGCCCTGGCTATTATAAACAGTGCTGCGATGAACATTGGGGTACACGTGTCTCTTTCCCTTCTGGTTTCCTCAGTGTGTATGCCCAGCAGTGGGATTGCTGGATCATAAGGCAGTTCTATTTCCAGTTTTTTAAGGAATCTCCACACTGTTCTCCATAGTGGCTGTACTAGTTTGCATTCCCACCAACAGTGTAAGAGAGTTCCCTTTTCTCCACACCCTCTCCAGCATTTATTGCTTGTAGACTTTTGGATCGCAGCCATTCTGACTGGCGTGAAATGGTACCTCATAGTGGTTTTGATTTGCATTTCTCTGATAATGAGTGATGTTGAGCATCTTTTCATGTGTGTGTTAGCCATCTATATGTCTTCTTTGGAGAAATGTCTGTTTAGTTCTTTGGCCCATTTTTTGATTGGGTCATTTATTTTTCTGGAGTTGAGCTGTAGGAGTTGCTTGTATATTTTTGAGATTAGTTGTTTGTCAGTTGCTTCATTTGCTATTATTTTCTCCCATTCTGAAGGCTGTCTTTTCACCTTGCTAATAGTTTCCTTTGTTGTGCAGAAGCTTTTAAGTTTAATTAGGTCCCATTTGTTTATTTTTGCTTTTATTTCCAATATTCTGGGAGGTGGGTCATAGAGGATCCTGCTGTGATGTATGTCGGAGAGTGTTTTGCCTATGTGCCATTAAAAAGAATACATTTGAATCAGTTCTAATGAGATGGATGAAACTGGAACCTATTATACAGACTGAAGTAAGCCAGAAAGAAAAACACCAATACAGTATACTAATGCATATATGTGGAATTTAGAAAGATGGTAACAATAATCCTGTGTATGAGACAGCAAAAGAGACACTGATGTATAGATCAGTCTTATGGACTCTGTGGGAGAGGGAGAGGGTGGGGAGATTTGGGAGAATGGCATTGAAACATGTATAATATCATGTATGAAACGAGTCGCCAGTCCAGGTTTGATGCATGATACTGGATGCTTGGGGCTGGTGCACTGGGATGACCCAGAAAGAGGGTATGGGGAGGAAGGAGGGAGGAGGGTTCAGGATGGGGAACACAGGTATACCTGTGGCGGATTCATTTCGATATTTGGCAAATCTAATACAATATTGTAAAGTTTAAAAATAAAATAAAATTAAAAAAAATAAATAAAAGAAGCAGTCCTGGGATCTCAAAAAAAAAAAAAAAAAAAAAAACCTGTGGAAAGGATCACTCAACTTTAAAAAAAAAAAGAATATTCTCAGGAGTTCTTAGTTATAAAATGGTTTATTAAAAATATTCAGCATAAGAGATTTCATTTTAAAGTTTCTGATAAATATCTAAAATCATAACATATCATGGTCATTTATTTTAAAAACTGCACATTTTACAATATTATTTTGCAAAAGGATACCAGTTTAGAAACACAATGTGTCAATTAGTCTTACTTTTAAATCAAGGTCAAACCTTTCTAATGCATCATTATTATGGGACTGATTAAACATAAATGTAAACCCTAAATGTGGCCATATTTTGTAAACTAATGATACAATAAATTGTTTCAACAACTGGCAAATAACTGTAGCAGAAAAACAGTGATGAAAACTTTGATTTATTTTCTCCCCAAAGAGAATTAGCAAGCAATGTACTGAATGGCTGATTGTGGATCAGTTAGGCAGGCCTCCTGAGAGCAAATGACATCTTAAACATCGACTGTGCCCTTCTGGGTGATTTAGTTAGAAGCACATGGGCTCTGGTGTTTTCAGAACCTGAGATGAAATTCCTGCTTTACCACTTGTCACCTTTATAAACAATCAAGAAATGGGACCACTTCATGTCTCATTAAAAGAGATAATGAGAGCAGTAACTAATTGTGACTTTTGTGAGTGCATACGAGGTAATCTATTTAAACATAATACTTAAGGGTTTGATATCAACAATTATTGTGACGAATAAACATGTGAATCATGGCATCTAGAATTCAGTTTCATCCATTAATATTGATGTTTAGGTCTTAAGGATTCAAAACCTTTTGGAGTCTTGGAAATGAAGTTAAGATGAGACACCATAAACAACATGCACTTAAGATGGGGTCAATTATCTAAGCACAAAGCGAGAATTGTAAGATTCAGCAAAATTGGAAAGAGATTCACAGAAGTCTTAACTTTACATAAATTCCAAAATGTTTTTACTGTTCTTTATAAGTAGAAATGTAATAATAATAATAATTAACAATAAACAATAAAGCCTTTAATTAATCTCTTTTTCTTCAGGAAAACAGCAACTTAGCTTAAGGAAACAGAATCTCAAATAGATTTTTGTTCATGACAAGAAAGAAATCATACTTCATCATTTTAACACCACTGTTTTTACAAAGTGATAAATCTTCTTTCCTCCAAGCAAATGGGTTTTAAACCTGTACCAGAATTAGGTAGTTTTAGGTAGAAAATTAGGTAGAAAAATTTAACAACATACAAATCACTTTTAAATGATACATTTCATTATGGAGATGTGCTTGTAAAAATGCAAGGATGGTCTATTTAACTTTTAAAATAATTATTGGTTCAATGCATGTACATTTTATTACAGCATATGAAATTAACTGAAAAGTGGAAAGTCAGGCATGGTAAAAAAAAAATACCCACAGAATCCATAAAAGAAATCATATGAGATGGAAATGAAAAAAAAAATATGTCTCCTATTACTCTTGTGTAGAAAAATTAAAAAGAAGAAATAAAGAAAGACTGGAATCAGTGTGCTAAGTACTCTAAGTATGAATGGGAGTTAAATATGCTCCAGTGCAGGAATGGAGAAAAGTCTGAAATACAACTAAGACATTTGTAAAAAATAATTTTGTAGAAAGTGACAATGATGAAATTTGAAGTAAATAATGTTTGGGCTTCCCTGATAGCTCAGTTGGTAAAGAATCTGCCTACAATGTGGGAGACCTGGGTTTGATCTCTGGGTTGGGAAGATCCCCTGGAGAAGGGAAAGAGTACCCACTCCAGTATTCTGGCCTGGAGAATTCCATGGACTGTATAGTCCATGGGGTTGCAAAGAGTCGGACACAATTGAGTGACTTTCACCACCAATGTTTGGGTGAGTACAGCTATGTAAGAAATAACATGCCAGTGTTTTAACTTTTATTTGATTTCAGAATGAGTCACACATAAAATCTGAATGACACATGAAACAGAAAGTTTCCAAATTAAGAAATATTTTTAATGTGACACATGCCTTTTTTGATATAAAATTACATGTGTAGTTTTAACTCTCAAATACATGTTATAATTTGAATAAAATACAGATACTAAGTTAGCTGAGGTGGGCAGGGTGACCCTATGTGAACGAAAAACATAAAATAAAAATATTTTTGCCACTAGGAAGATTCAAGATTAAACAAACACAGAGGCGGTAGTGTACTTAGAATCAAACTCTTGGATCATTACATGTGAGAGGCTGGATTTGGTGGGAGTAAGGCAACAATAACTACAACAGTCTAAGAGTCACATTTCAAAGGTGAATTAGCAATTCGAACTCCCAGGACACAGAAGCAGAAGAACAATGCGTACAACAGTGAAAAGTAATTCTCCTAGCATAATCACAGGGCTCTGTACAGGCCTGCACTCACTAAGTTAAAAAGACCTTGGAAAACTTGAAGAAGGTTTAAGGACAAGCAATAAACATGATTAATAGCTTGGAAAATAGAATCTCAGAGGAAAGGTTAAGGGAACTAATATTATTTAAGTTGGAAAATAGGCTGGGGAAACAAGTTGGTTTTCAATTACATGAAGGATTATTACATAGAAGGTGCTGATCGTACTCTGATGCCACAGAGGGCAGAACAAGAATAAGTGAGCTTGAAATGTTGTATAAAGTGATTTAGGTTGGCTAAAAGAAAGAACTTCCATCAGGACTGCAAGCCATTAAAATGGAAAGTACTAAATTTCTTTCTGTATAGACCTTTCAAAATGCACTTGAAACTTATTTGTCTCGGAAAGTTTACATGAGGCCCAGCCCAGTGGGTGAGGAGTAAAAAGAAACACAGGAAGTCTTCACAAGGACTGTTTTTTCCAAGCTTCCTGCCACTCTAAATGGTGAATATTTGCATTATGGATTCATTATGGTACATATAGCTTAAGTGTGCACACACTCTTGTTTAATATAGCAAACTTAAGAACTGCAACTCTAAAACTTCTTGGTGTAGCTTTTCAAGTAATTTTATCTTGCTTACGAATTTAAGTTCTTGAGATTACTGGCAACTAATTGCATTTTTGTTTCTGGGTTTCTCAATCCCTTCCTTGCAATACATTTTTTGCTTGTTCTTTTAGAAATGAATCAAACCAATTAAATATTCTTTCATAAGGTAATACAAATAATGTATTTTCTTCCAAAAGATTTTATTTACTTAGAAAAATAGGCTATTCTCTGAACACCTGCACACTTAATTCTCTTAGAGTTAAATTATACAAGAATTCCATACCACTGATTTCTGAAGCTTGTGCTAACAAAGATAAATGAAAGCAGGAATTGCAATAAAATTTTGCAAACAATTCTGTTAGAGCTTGTCAAATACACACAAGATATGGGTTCTAACTCCTTTCATTTATGTGTCAACGTTATGAACATCACTAAATGAAAATATGGACTACTGCATACAGTCTGTACTGTACAACAGGATAAAAATGAAAACTCAAGCAGGAAGCTTTTAACTATTTCATTGGTGATGATGTTTATTTTTCTGCTTGTAAAATATTTCATTTTCTTTAAAATACATCATAACTAAATGAACATTTCTACCAAATACAAATAGGCAGTATAAACTTTATTTTGAAAAAAGACTTTTTTACTTTAAAGAACATCTGTTACTTTAAGTTTGGGAAGTGCTTTGTGGTCACTAAATTTAATTCTTTACAATGTCAATAGGAAAGAAGGCAAGTGATAGGTATCACTTCTTCTTCTAAAATGAGAAATGGAGCCATAAAAAAGTGAATTACCATATTTATATAATAAGTTGTTGAAAAGATGGAATTGTAACTCTAAGTTCTTGACTCAAAGTTTTTGTGCTGTGATTCTACAAAGAGACTCAGAAAAGCTGTTGCTGTTCAGTCTTTTGAACAACAAAACAACTCTTGTTGTTGTTCATCGTTAACTTGTGTCCAACTTATTGAGACCACATGGACGATAGCACGCAGGGTTCCCTGTCCTTCACTGTTTGCCGGAGTTTGTTCAAATTCATGCCCATTGAGTTGGTGATGCTATCCAACCATCTCATCCTCTGCAGCACTCTTCTCCTTTTGCTTTTAATCTTTCCCAGCATCAGGATCTTTTCCAATGAATTGGCTCTTTGCATCTGGTGGCTACAGTGTCAGAGCCTCAGCATTAGTCCCTCCAATGAATATTCAGGGATGACTTTCTTTAGGGTTGACTGGTTTGATCTCTGCTGTCCAAGGGACTTTAAAGAGTCTTCTCCACACCACAATTCAAAATCATCAATTTATGAATTCAAAAACTATGTGTGGCATATTACCATCATGAGATCATTACTTAAAAAGTATCAGACTTGGTTTTTATTTCAAAGTATCATATGATGTCTTCAAACTGTGGTGCTGGAGAAGACTTGGTTTTTATTCAAAGTATCATGATGCCTTTCGAAGTATCAGTTTGATGCCTTTGAACTGTGGTGCTGGAGAAGACTCTTGAGATTCCTTTGGACAGCAAGGAGATTGAAACAGTCAATCCTATAGGAAATCAACCCTGAACATTCACCAGAAGGACTGATACTGAATCTGAAGCTCCAATACTTTGGCCACCTGATGCGAAGAACTGACTCATTGGAAAAGACTTTGATGCTGGGAAAGATTGAAGGCAGGAGGAGAAGAGGATGAGAGAGGATGAGACAGTTGGATGGAATCACCGACTTATTGGGCATGAGTTTGAGCAAACTCCGGGATATGGTGAAGGACAGGGAAGGCTGGCATGCTAAAGTCCATGGGGTCGCAAAGAGTCAGACACAAGTGACCAAGTGAACAACAACATCATATGAGAAGATGTTCAAATTCCTTACTCAAAGGAACTTACTTTCATCACCAAGGGATAGGACTGAAATGAATCATCCTTCTTAATGTTCTGATTCTAGGTCCCTAAGAGTTCTTTGCCATTTGGACATAATATAAAAGACAGTGAATTGGACTTATTCAATTCAAATTTGTCAGCAACAAAATTATTTTAGCTATTTCTGAACAAAATCATTACAAGCACATACCCAAATCTTTTCAGAATTATAGGTAAAAAGCCAGCAAGTAAAGTACTTCCTGCTGCTGCTGCTGCTGCTAAGTCGCTTCAGTCGTGTCCGACTCTGTGCGACCCATAGATGGCAGCCCACCAGGCTTCCCCATCCCTGGGATTCTCCAGGCAAGAACACTGGAGTGGGTTGCCATTTCCTTCTCCAGTGCATGAAAGTGAAAAGTGAAAGTGAAGTCGCTCAGTCATGTCCGACTCATCGCGACCCCATGGACTGCAGCCTACCAGGCTCCTCCGTCCATGGGATTTTCCAGGCAAGAGTATTGGAGTGGGGTGCCATCTCCTTCTCCAAAGTACTTCTTACCATTAACCAAAATTCCCATTGTATGATAACAATCCTTACACAGGGCCTTAGAGTTCCAGATGAGAAACAAGTGGAAAAGACCAGAGGCCAACGAGAAATACTGTGGAACTGTCCTATGTCATACTCTTCTGAGGAGAGGAAGTCCACACTTAAATGCATGAAATTTGAGGTTGTTGCTGTTTCTCAGTCACTCAGTCATGTTCGACTGTTTATGACCCTATGGGCTGCAGCACTCCAGGCTTCCCTGTCCTTCACCACTTCCCGGAGCTTGCTCAAACTCATGTCCGTTGAGTCAGCGATGCCAGCTGACCATCTCATCCTCCATCATCCCCCTCTCTTCCTGCCTTCAATTTTTCCCAGCATCAGGGTCTTATCTAATGGGTCGGCTCTTCACATCAGGTACCCAAAGTATTGGAACTTCAGCTTCAGCATCAGTCCTTCTAATTAATATTCAGGACTGATTTTTGTAGGAATTTGAAAATGCCGAAAAGCTGCCATGCTTTCTTTTTGTGTTTCTTTAGCTATAAAATGGTGGCATCTGCATACAGATTTCTAACCCTATTAGAAAAGAAGCTCATTCAATACTGATCAGGGAAGGCTTTGATTTTTATAAGAAGACATGCCAAACTTGTAGCAAATTGTTAGAAAATAATCTAGGAAATGCCAGTCCTCTCCTTTCAGAGCTACTCTAATTTCATTCTTTTTGATTTTAGTTTTTGACATTGACAAGCTTTTCTTCTTTGTTACTTCACCAAGCTTGGACATAATGTCATATTCTTGTTTTTTTTTCCCCCATTTCTCCTCACATGGCTTAGCGAGCCAGTCCACATAGCAAAATGCATATTCTTACAGCACTCTCATCCTTTACCAAGTTCTGCTTTTGAAGAGTTTGCAAGAACATGATCCTTTATACACTGATATTAACTCATTTCTATATTTTTTATTTATTTTTAATTATTATTATTATTATTTTTTACTTTACAATAAAGTGCCACATTTTACAGAACATGTTAAAATATATTAAAAGCCAAAATAGCTAGCATGCAAATAACACCAACATTTTCACATGAACATTTTACATTCCAGCAAGTGATGCTGATAGTCTTCAAACTTCTGAATTTGAATTCTTTATGAGTTCCCATTGCTTTGCTAAAATACTTGTTTTAAGGCAAAAGTATTTGGAAGGAACACCTTTAGCAGCTAGCATATAAAAAAAAGTTTAAATATTATCATTTTCTATCAGTGACTTAATTTTCCCTAAGATATGCCTCTAATTTCTTTGTTTTCAGTTTATATGAGCAGATTTAGATTTAAGTCACAAAAGACAGAAATCATATGCTTTAATCTTTATGTCCCCTCTGCCTATAGTATCATCTAACAGTGTTTGAAGCCTTCCTTTACATATTATTTCATGCTGCTGCTGCTAAGTTGCTTCAGTCGTGTCCGACTCTGTGCGACCCCATAGACGGCAGCCCACCAGGCTCCCCCGTCCCCGGGACTCTGCAGGCAAGAACACTGGAGTGGGTTGCCATTTCCTTCTCCTATGCATGAAAGTGAAAAGTGAAAGTGAAGTCGCTCAGTCATGTCCGACTCTGTGCGACCCCATGGACTGCAGCCCACCAGGCTCCTCTGCCCATGGGATTTTCCAGGCAAGAGTACTGGAGTGGGTTGCCATTGCCTTCTTATTTCACAAAATGTTTATAAAAACACTATTATTTTCTTCATTATAAATATGAAGAAAATGCAATAGATACAAAATAATTTCATCACATTATAGATTTTATAAGCAGTGGAACAAAGAAGAAATACAGGGAGTCTGATATGAGAGAGCAGAACTACTTTCTATGAACTACTATGCAATACTGAAGTAGTTCTATCCACATGTACCTTCCATAGAGTAAAAGTGTGTGTGTGTGTATGTATATATATATATATATATATATATATATATATATATATATATAAATGGGCTTCCCTGGTGGCTCAGATGGTGAAGAATCTGCCTACAATGCAGGAAACCTGGCTTTGGTCCCTGGATCAGGGAGATCCCCTGGAGAAGGGAATGTTTACCCATTCCAGTGTTCTTGCCTGGAGAATGCCAAGGACAGAGGAGCCTAGTGGGGCTATAGTCTATGGGATCGCAAAGAACTGGACATGACTGAGTGACTAACATTATCCCATACACACATATACACACAATGGCACACATTCATGCAGATAGATTTGAATCTGGCAAATACATAGGTCAACTTGCTACCTAGTGAAAGATATGTTTACTTTTTGGAGAGTCCTAAAAACACAGTCCCACCTCAGTAACCCACTGAGGGCTAAGATAAATATTTTAGCCCTCTTGAGATTGTGATTACACACAACTACCTGTGGTTATATATGCAAAATAGAGTGAAATTCATTTCACAATAATTTTTAAACAAGGAAAGACCTCTGGTTAGAACTGCCTCCATGTTCTGGGGAATAAGAAAAAATGTATAACATCTTGTTTTGGGGTAAAATCAATTAACAATGAGCAGCAAGAATTTTCCTAAGTTGTGAACTATAATCCATAATTTTCTCTTAAGCTTCACTTTTCAAATGTTGTCAGTGTTTTTATAAGAACAGTATCACCAGAGATGAAAAAATATATATATTGGTGGGACTCATTCTAGCCTTCTTCAAGGAGAGTCTCTCAGGCTGCAATCATGCAGTATGAAAAATTGTCAAGTATCTAGACTGACCTGGATTCATATCAAATCTGAAAATCATCTCCCTAAGATACAAATGAAGAGGGTTGACAAACAAGGGAGATAAAGCAAAGGAATCATTTTGTTAAGTTCTCCTACAAGTCAATAACAATTTTTAAGCTTGTCCTGTCTATGTTCTACTACATTTTTCCTCATCAGATTATTATATTACATCACCACAGAATTACAGTGAGGAAGATTAATAAGATGCATTTGAATATAGCATAATAAAATGGATTGAAATATTATTTATAGGGATAAAGAGTTAAGAAGAAAAAAATTATGATATTTAGGCAATGACAAATTTAGAAATGAGTAGGCTGTAAGAGGATTAAAATCCAAAGAGATACATAATGAATGGCAATAAAGTTACAAAAATAAGGCACTGAGGAAAAAGTAAAAGGTGAGGTAGGCTGTTGAATGTTAATTCAAACTTTGAGATGTAAAGACATATATATGACTTAATAGTCCATTTTTCATAAGTTAGAAATTTAGTATATACTTTCTAAAGTAGAAGGAGCTTGATCAAATATTATTTAGTTGATGATGAAACAGAGACCAGTATCCTCAATTATTAAAAAATCAGAATTTTCTCAACAACACATATATTGTGTCTGTGACAGAGGAAAAAAGAGAAAGCAACTATAAATTAACAAATAATTTTTTTAAGTTTGGTCAAAATTATGATATCAAAATTAGATAACTTGTGTGTGTGGTATTTTTATTTGTAAATATTACACTTGCTAAAATAGTACAATCATGTTTAAGTGAATGATGGTTTTGAATAATTTGTGATAGTATTCATTTTATAAATATGTTTTATATCTACTTTATGTCAAGAAATATACTAGGACAAATATACAGGGTATAGAGAAATACCCATTCATGGATCACAGCCTTGTCATGGTGAAGAGGCTTGTATAACTCAATGAAGTTATGGAGCCATGTCGTGCAGGGCAATTCTAGGCATACATGTCATAGGAAAGAGTTCCGACAAAATGTGGTCCACTGGAGAAGGAAGTGGGAACTGACTCCAGCATTCTTTCTTGGAGAAACCCAAGCACAGTATGAAAAGGAAAAAAAGATATGACACTGGAATATGAGCTCCCAAAGTCAGAAGGTGTCCAGTATGCTCCTGGGGAAGAGTAGAAGGCAACTACTAATAGCTCCAAAATGAATTAAGTGACTGGGCAAAGGCAAAAATGAAGCTCAGTTGTGGATATGTCTGATGGTGAAAATAAAGTCTGATGCTGTAAAGAAAAATATTGCATATGAACTGGGAATGTTAGGTCCATGAATCAGGGTAAACTGGATGTGGTCAAACAGGAACTGGTAAGAGTGAACATCAACATCTCAGGAATCAGTGAACTAAAATGGATGAGAACAGGCAAATTTAATCCAAATGACCATTATATCTACTACTGTGGGCAAGAATCCCTTAGAAGAAATGAAGTAGACATCATAGTCAATGAATGAGTCTGAAATTCAGTGCTTGGGTATAATCTCAAAAACGACAGAATGATCTCAGTTTGTTTCTAAGGCAAACCATTTAACAACACAATAATCCAAGTCTATGCCCCAACAACTGATGTCAAAGAAGCTGAAGTTCACTGGTTCTATGAAGACCTACAAGACCTTCTAGAACTAACACCAAAAAAGATGTCCTTTTCATAATCAGTTCAGTTCATTTCAGTCACTCAGTCGTGTCCAGCTCTTTGCGACTCTGCAACACCATGAATTGCAGCACGCCAGGCCTCCCTGTCTATCACCAACTCCCGGAGTTCACTCAAACTCATGTCCATCAAGTCAGTGATGCCATCCAGCCATCTCATCCTCTGTCGTCCCCTTCTCCTCCTGCCCCCAATCCCTCCCAGCCTCAGAGTCTTTTCCAATGAGTCAACTCTTCGCATGAGGTGGCCAAAGTATTGGAGTTTCAGCTTCAGCATCAGTCCTTCCAAAGAACACCCAGGGCTGATCTCCTTCAGAATGGACTGGTTGGATCTCCTCGCAGTCCAAGGGACTCTCAAGAGTCTTCGCCAACACCACAGTTCAAAAGCATCTATTCTTCAGCGCTCAGCCTTCTTCACAGTCCAACTCTCACATCCATACATGATCACAGGAAAAACCATAGCCTGGACTAGATGAATCTTTGTTGGTAAAGTAATGTCCCTGCTTTTCAATATGCTATCTAGGTTGGTCATAACTTTCCTTCCAAGGAGTAAGTGTTTTTTAATTTCATGGCTGCAATCACCATCTGCAGTGATTTTGGAGCCCCCAAAAATAAAGTTTGACACTGTTTCCACTGTTTCCCCATCTATTTCCCATGAAGTGATGGGACCAGATGCCATGATCTTCGTTTTCTGAATGTTGAGCCTTAAGCCAATCTTTTCATTCTCCTCTTTCACTTTCATCAAGAGGCTTTTTAGTTCCTCTTCACTTTCTGCCATAAGGGTGGTGTCATCTGCATATCTGAGGTTATTGATATCATAGGGGACTGAAATGCCGATGTAGGAAGAACAAAGATACTTGGAATAACAGGCAAGTTTGGCCTTGGAGTGCAAAATGAAGCAGAGCAAAGGTGAGAATTTTTTCAAGAGAACATGTTGGTCATAACAAGTTCCCTTTTCCAACAATCCAAGAGATGACTCTACACATGTACATCACCAGATGGTAAATACTGAAATCAGATTGATTATGTTCTTTGCAGCCAGAGATCGAGAAGCTCTTCAGAGTCAGCAAAAACAAGACCAGGAGCTGACTGTGGCTCAGATTATCAGCTCCTTATTGCACAACTCAGGCTTAATTTGAAGAACACAGGGAAAACCACTAGGCCATTCAGGTATGACCTAAATCACATCCTTTATCATTACACAGTAGAGATGACAGACGGACTCTAGGGATGGGATCTTGTGGACACAGTGCCTGAAGAACTATGGATGGAGGTTGGCAACATTGTACAGGATGCAGTGATCAAAACTATCCCAAGGAAAAAGAAATGCAAGAAGGCAAAGTGGTTGCCTGAGTAGGCTTTACAAATAGTTGAGGGGAAAAGAGAAGCAAAAGGCAAGGGAGAAAGGAGAAGATACACCCAACTGAATGCAGAGTTCCAGAGAACAGCAAGTAGAGATAAGAAATCTTTCTTAAATGAACAATACAAAAAAAAAAAAGAGGAAAACAACAAAAGGAGAAGGACTAGAGATCTCTCCAAGACAATTAGAGATTGCAAGGGAACATTTCATGCAAGGATGAGCAAAATAAAGGACAGAAATTGTAAGGATCTAACAGAAGCAGAAGAGATTTGAAGAGGCGACGAGAATACACAGAAGAACTATAAAAAAAAAGATCTTAATGACCTTGACAATGGTGTGGTCACTTACTTAGACCCATACATTCTGGAGTTTGAAGTCAAGTGCTTCTTAAGAAGCATTAACTACAAACAAAGCTAGTGGCTGTGATGGAATTCCAACTTGAGCTATTGCAAATCCTAAAAGTGATGCTGTTAAAGTGTTGCATTCAATATGCCAGCAAATTTGGAAAATGGAGCAGTGGCCACAGGACTGGAAATGGTCAGTTTTCATTCCAGTTCCAAAGAATGCAATGCCAAAGAATGTTTCAACTACCATACAACTGCACTCATTTTACATGCTAGAAAATACTCAAAATCTTTCAAGCTAGGTTTCAGCAGTATATGAACTAAGAACTCCCAGATTTATAACCTGGGTTTTGAAGAGTCAGAGGAAAGTGAAAGTGAAAGTGAAGTCCCTCAGTCGTGTCCGAGTCTCTGCAACCCCATGGACTGTAGCCTATCAGCCTCCTCCATCCATGGGATTTTCCAGGCAAGAGTGCTGGAGTGGATTTCCATTTCCTTCTCCAGAGGATCTTCCCGACCAGGAATCGAACCCATGTCTCCTGCATTGCTGGCAGATGCTTTACCATCTGAGCCACCAGGGAAGCCAGAGTCAGAGGAAGCAGAGATCAAATTGCTAACATCTGTTGGATCACAGAGAAAGCAAGGGAATTCAAAAAAACACCTACTTCTGCCTCATTGACTAGGCTAAAATCTTTGACTGTGTGGATCACAAGTTGTGGAAACTTCTTAAGGTGATGGGAATACCAGACCACCTTACCTGCCTCCTGAGAAATCTACAGATGAGTCAAGAAGCAACAGTTAGAACAGTCTGACTGTTCTAACAACTGTGGAACAACTGATTGGTTCAAAATTTGGAAAGGAGTATGAGAAGGCTAATTACTGTCACCCTGGTTATTTAACTTCTATGCAGAATACATGGGCAAAATCCTGGGCTGGATGAATGTGAAGCTGGAATTAAGATTGCTGGGAGAAATATCAACAACCTCAACTATGCAGATGATACCACTCTAAAGGCACAAAGAGAAGAGGAACAAAAGAGACTCTTTGATGAATGTGAAAGAGGAGAGTGAAAAGCTGTAATTCAACATTCAAAAAACTAAGATCATGGTATCTGGCCCCATCACTTCATGGCAAATAGAAGGCGAAAATGTGGAAGTAATAACAGATTTTATTTTCTTGGGCTCCAAAATCACTACAGATGCTGACTGCAGCTATGAAATTAAAAGACACTTGCTTCTTGAGAGCTATGACAAACCTAGACCGCATATTAAAAAGCAGAGACATTACTTTACTGACAAAAGTGTGTATAGTCAATGCTGTTTTTTCCAGTAGTCACCTGTGAATGCGAGGTTTGCACCATAAAGAAGGCTGAGTGCTAAAGAACTGATGCTTCTGAATTGTGGTTCTGGAGAGGACTCTTGAGATTCGCTTGGACAGCAAGGAGATACTAAAGGAAATAAATGCAAAATATTCATTGGAAGGACTGTTGCTGAAGCTAACACTCCAATACTTTGGTTACCTGATGGGAAGAGCAGACCTATTAAAGACTCTAATGCTGGGAAAGACTGAAAGCAAAAGGAGAAGGGAACAGCAAAGGATGGGATGGTTTGACAGCATCACCAACTCAATGGACATGGATATGAGTAAACTCCAAGAGACAGTAAATGACAGAGGAGTCTGGCATGGGGTTGAAAGAGTCAGATATGACTTAGTCAGTAAACAACAACAATAGAGAAAAAATTGGGATGTAATAATCTCTTCTCCTTACTATACAGTTAAAAAATAGAAGGCAAGTGAAAAGATAAATTATTAAACAGAAGTGTAGAAGAAATTAAAAATATTTGCTAAGTAGCTTAGTATTTGAAACTTTAACAAAAGAGCAAGAGTTTCATCAACCCACAAATGAGGAAAGCTACTAATATTAAGGAAATAACTGGGAGACTTCAGGGAGATGTGAAATACACTTCATTTTCAGAAAGAAAAGATTAAGTTGCATGTTTTGTTCAATTTCATGTTTATCATGAGAAAACTTAAGATCAGTGACCACATGAGACTTGTACACAACTTTAGTTGAAAAACCAGTGCAGAATTACTTAAAGACAGATTTTTTTTTTCATGTTAACTTCTCAAGTGCCTAAGAAACTCTAGATTGCCCAAATTACTAGTCAATGGATACCAATATCACAAGTATTGAGCATAGTTAATTGACTGAAAAAGCTAAGCTGATGCCAGTATTGTATTTAAGCGCAACAGACATAGACAAAGAGACACATATATACATTTGTATACAATACCTTAATATTTGTAGAATAAATGTTTAGAGCAATAAACATGTTGATCTTCTTTTCTCTAACATGCTCCCACACTGTATTTGAGCTGGATTTGCGAGGATTACCTAACTTCTTTTGGACCTCCAATCCCTCTTCCACTCTTGGAGGTAATAATACCTGACTCATTAGATACCTAAAAGATGAAATGAGGCCACCTATGTAAACTTCTCACATATTATCAAACACGCTGCATGTCTGATACGTGAAGGTAAGTACAATGTTTAAAGGGAGACCCTCTAGTCTCTAGGTTTCCTTGTGAAAGGAATTCAGTCAGAAAATCTGAATTTTCTTCTTATCCCTCACCCTACTTGGTAAGAATGAGTGAAGAAACTCAACTTTGACTCTGCATTTTCTAGGCGTTCTTTCTTTTGAATCGATCTGCTTATACTCCCCTGCAACCCCCAAAACATTCTGTCCTACATTCCTATGTGGGAAGAGTAATGGTGACCCCTATGTCTCACAGGGGCATTATGTCTCCCTAAATCTAACATGTGATTGCTATTATTTTATTAAAACAAGCGACCATTATGAATTACCTCTTACAAGTTAAAATTCAGAAATACTCTCTGTAATGCCTTTTAAGCAGCCTTTTTATACATTTTCATTTATAATTATACTTAATAATGATATCTTTAAAAAGTTTAACATGATCTCAGGACAATACAAAGTACACTGTAATACATGAGAAGAAAAAGGTAACATTAGAAATGTCATCCTAGAAACAGTGTTATTTGAATAGTAAAACTTAGAGATTTATAACATTAGCAGGTATCACGGGGTGATAACGACAAGAGTATTGCTTATTTATATGACATTGTGTGACAGAGATGGTTAACTCAATTAGATCCTGGTGGTATTAAAGTTAAGGTCACATATTTAATTTCCATATGGGCCAGTATACTTCTAATTGGGAAAACTCTGTTCTCTACTCACAGACTGCACCCCTAACCCCAATCTGTTATTTCTCAATTATGTGCCATTAATTGATGCAATATCCTACTGATCGTGGGTCATCTGTGCCGTCTGCTTAAATGAAGGACAGCATGTCTATGAAGCAGCCGACAGAGAACAACTTGAGGCCAATAGTACCAGAAAATTCACTAATACCCTGTAGTTTTTCTTCAGGGGAAAAAATAGCTCCAAATATTCCAAGGGAGAATTAACTGCAAACATTATTCAAAAGAGGGTTGGAGCCAACTCACAGTCAATTTTTGTAAAAATGAGTCAAATAGCAGCTCAATAACCCTAGTATGATTTTTAAAAATTTTCTGTACTTATATCCAGCACATATTTATCTGAAAGGAGATGTTGTCTCATGTAGCACATTTCCTAACAAAGGAGACTTTCTTTTTAGTTTGCTATGACTGTTTATTTACTAACTCTGTGCTCCCTTCTATTATTCTAAATCCTCATGGGAAATGTTAATATTTTCCCAGTGCCAGCCATTAATAAGTGTAATGTAGCACCACGTATGTGATTAACAGGCACACTGTACATACACAGGGAACAGTTAGATATTTCTTCTTCCTTACTCACTAATGAGAGATCTAAGTTCTATACTCTGGCAGAGAACTGAGTCAATGTAATATCATAACACAAAGTCTATAAATCAAGACTTATAGTTTGAATAGATGTATGGAGACTAGATCTAAGCTCTAATTTCCATGTTTTCCTCCTCATTCAATAATTCTCCAAATAAGCTTCTTATCAAAACTTTCTTTAAGGAAGAGACTGATTTAAACTATTCTTAATTTATGCTAGAAATGTTTTATCTATGAGAATAGGATTTGAGGTACCATCTAAGAGATAAAAACATCTGTCTTCTATTAACAATTTCAAGTAGCAGTCACCAGATGGAACATAATTTTCTGTGTATGTGTTGGGAGACATCAGAACACTGTAGACAAGTATTTCTTGAAAACATCTATGCTAGCAGTAGATTTAACAGAATATAAAAACATGAAAGTCCTTATGCTCAAGGATTTGACTTTCTAATGGAAAAGAAAAGTACTAGTAACAATTAAAAAAAAAAAAAAAAACTAACAGAGAGGCTATTACTGAGATGAGAATCAGTATCTGTAAGAATCACATTTTTAATTTTCAAATTTAATTTTAAACATTATGAAATTGCCCTGAGCAAGTCTCATATGGGAAAACAATATGATTTTGATTCCACCATAACTAACACATTTCAAAATTTTTAAGTTCAGATTCCCTACCTTATATCTTTCTTTCTGTGAGTACTTTTCCCCTTCTGTTTTCTTTTTTTTTTTTTCCCCCTTCTGTTTTCAATCAAACAAAATTCTGCCTCAGTATCAGGTTTGGTTTCTACATCATCTACAGACCGTTTTCCAACTACAAAATGGAGAAATCTCTCACTGTTTTGGTTTTCTCAAGACATCCAGACTCTATCTCTATTACTGGATTCATGAGAATCTATGCTTGCACTTTTTTGCTTTATTTCTCTGGCTGCCTAAGATAGCAATGCCCAAATTGCCTGTGAACCCCACACGTACTGCAACATTGCAGCCTCTGTCAACCGAGCCATTAAATGAATGTGTGGAACTGAACCCAATCCCCATCTTGTAATCAACTTGAACTCTTAGAAGAGTTATGGATAAACTGTTATGTTGAAAGAGTTACGTAGTTTTGGATATATCAATATTATAAGGAATTGGCTCATGTTGTTCTGAAAAGTCCCAAAACTTAGAGTCAGCACGCTGACTAGAAACCCCAGAGAGCTGATGATATAGTTTCAGTTCAAGTCTGAGGGCAGAAGACCATTTTTCAGTTCAACCTCAGCCAGGCAGAGAGGGTCAATTCTCCCTTACTCTGCCTTTTTATTCTATTCAGGCCTTCAATGGTTTAGATGAAAACCACCCACATTGGGAAGGGCAATCTTCTTTGCTCAATCTACAGGCTCAAATACTAATCTCATTCAGAAACACTCAAAGACACTCCCAAAATACTACTTTATCAAATATCTGGGCATTCCATGGCCCAGTCAAGGTGACATAAAATTAAACATCACGGAATGTATTCTCTGAAACAGAGCACATTACTATGATGGCAACCTGACCAGTGAACAGTACGGCAGACTTATTATCTCCTTTATTTTAGAGATTATATTTCTACTAATACAACCTAAATCCAAATTATACTTTTTGGAAGCTGCAGTACAACTACATTACGCTTTCTCAGAGCCACACATTTCAGATAGTTGATCAGCAAATCACTTTACTCACAATCTTATTCTCATAGCTTTGAAAGTGAAAGTGAAGTTGCTCAGTCGTGTCCAACTCTTTGCGACCCCATGGACTGTAGCCTATCAGGCTCCTCAGTTCATGGAATTTTCCAGGCAAGAGTACTGGAGTGGGTTGCCATTTCCTTCTCCACAGGATCTTCCCGACCCAGGGATCGAACCCAGGTCTCCTGCATTGTGGGCAGACACTTAACCATCTGAGCCACCAGAGTTAAATCAGACCATTATTATAAGGTAAGAAGATGGTTTACGTTAAGTTTAATCAAGATAAAACTGTAATCAAAAATTGATTTTAGATATCATTCCATACAAGAATATAGGAAAACATGCCTTTTTTCTGCTGTAAAATAATCATTAATTTTTAGCTCAAATAGAACATATAGGAGGCTACAAGAAAGAAATAACACGAAAACCAAACACTGCCTATGTTTACATTGTGCAGGCTAAAAAAAAAATGCGGTGCCCATCAGGCCATAACCTCTGCTATAAAGTGTTTCAGTCCTTGCAGCTGAGTTTCCACCCCTCCAACAAACAGATAAACAAAACAGGTCTTATTTGTCTCATAGAACAAGTGGGCTATTTAACTATACAAGTGTCTTTGGGTAAAGCAACAAGGCATGAGGGAGAGGATTAACAGTATCATAAATAGAACAGAGCTAAGGTAAGTTCTCTTAACTGCTCTCTGCATATTTCTTCTGCAGGCCTCTTCACTATGATATCTGATCTTTGGATAACACCACTGTTTTTCCACTCCTGTGCCAAAGAATTAACTTAGAACTGTCTCTGGTTTCTCAGCCCTTAGAAAATCAAAGAGAAATCAGCATGGTAGATTATGTTCAAGTTCCTTTAATGACAAGAAGGCTAGACTGGTGAAAAGAAGCTACTTCAGCATACCAGTGAACATAAAATCAGATTTGACAATTCAGGAAATATTTATAACACTACAGTAAGAAATTGCTCATTCCTTTAGAATGAGGTAGTAATCTAATGAACCATGTCAATCCATGTTCTAGGCCTATACTCTGCCATTCATCAGGTGACATGTGAACACTGTTTAGTGTCTTTATAATTAAAAACTTAAGCCACTTTGAAGTATCAGGCTGGAAATTATTTATTCTTAAGTATCTTATTCTTAAGTATCTGGTTATTTTTTATTATATGTCATAATTTACTCTTCCTTCTTTAAAACTGTAAAACTTCATGGGGTGAGACATTTTCTCTGATTGTATTCACAGCTGCTGCTGCTGCTGCTAAGTTGCTTCAGTCGTGTCTGACTCTGTGCGACCCCAGAGATGGCAGCCTACTAGGCTCTTCTGTCCCTGGGATTTTCCAGGCAAGAACACTGGAGTGGGTTGCCATTTCCTTCTCTGATGCATGACAGTGAAAAGTGAAAGTGAAGTCGCTCAGTCGTGTCCGACTCTTCGCGATCCCATGGACTGCAGCCCACCAGGCTCCTCCGTCCATGGGATTTTCCAGGCAAGAGTATTGGAGTGGGGTGCCATCGCCTTCTCCGGATTGTATTCACTAATGTAGTCCAAATGCTTAGAGCAATCAGTGGCATATAAGAGATGTTTTATAAACAGCTAGTGAATTATATGAAAGATTGAATGAATTATTTGCTGGTCATCATACTACAGTCATACTCACCTTCTTTCTGTTATTAATATGCCAGTTACTTCTGGTTTTAGGGACTTTGCACAAGTTCATCCTTTTCCTTGGAGTTCTTTGCATCCAGCTATCCCTTACTCATAGGTAGGTCTGTCTTGCATCTAATAGCACTTTCTCCATGGCGGCCTTTCCTGAGCAGAGCCATCTGTTTCTGGACTATCTCTAAGACCATTCTCTACTTTATGCTCCTCATAGCATGTCAGTTTTAGTACAATGGAAAATATGTATTTAAAGACTGCTACTATATTTCTCACCATACTCCACCGCTCACAAGAGTGTTTAAGGAAGATTAGGTGTTTGAAATATACTTGCTGGTGGATTTAAAGACCTCTCTGGGCTTGACCCTACGCTCATACTGAATGTACACTAGTGAACAAATTACTTTCATGGAACTAATAGGAAGAAAATGAGCAAAAAGCCATTTTACCCCAAAATTACTATAAGAATTATGAAAGAAAAGAATATTATAATAAGACAGATGATAAAAAAGGAATCTATTTAGATTTTTTGATCAGCAAAGACCTCTCAGGTGGTGACACAAACAAAAACCTTGAGGATGAAGCAGCAGCCATATGGAAACCTGGGGAAAGATCTCTATAGGAGGAGCAAACCATATGTCTCAAGGCCCAACACAGAAAAAGCAAGGTGTGTTTGAGAAACAGTAAAAAGACAGGTGCCTAGGGTGAGGCCAGAGATGTATGCAAAGGCCAGGTCAGATACAGAACTAAAGAGTTCAGGTTTGATTGTAAGACAGTGAAAACAACAAAAGATAGGCATCTGCTTTGCTTTAAGAACACTGCTGCGTCCACTGTATAGACAAAAGATTTGAAGAGGAAAAGGGTAATAGTGAAGACAGAAACTGTTCCAGAGGTCTGTTAGCTGATCCAGAATGATGGAGTGGAGATGGTGAGGCTGGATGCCACAGATGTGTTAGAGGGAAAATTAACAAGACATAATAATTAGCTCTAGGAAATCCTAGGTGATTATGGTGCCATATAATTGTCATCTGTATGGGACAATTTTGACAGGAAGATGAAAAAGTAATAATATTTATGCCTGGACAATAGAAGGTATGGTCACCCTCATATTTTTCAAGTTATTTGATAATATTATTTTTCATTAAAATGGCAACATTTGAGGAAGGAGAAAGTTTATGGGGACTTCAGCTAAAAATTATTGTCTGGGTAAACAAAATAGAAAGATCTAAAGTGCAAAAACACCAAGATGGGGACAACATGACAGGCTTTGGACTTCTCAAATACTTTGGAAAAAACCAAAATTTGACCAGGGGTTGAAACAGAGGGGCTAATATTCATCATCTGCTATCATTAATTACTAATTTTGGGGCATATGGGTTTATTATATTTGCCTTACATATTTTATATCTGAAAATAACACATTAAAAAGCTAGTATAGTTTTCTAATTGCTGAAATTAACATTTTAAGTTCCAGTAGCTTAATCTCCCAATAGTCTTAAAATGAATCATGATTCGTTAATTATAAATACTTAGAGATACTTAAAAGAAAATTGGAGATGCAAAGAATTTATTTTGCTGAATTTCTCTTGGAAAAAAAAACAAAGGGACTAATGGCAAACCTTATTCATACACTAAAAACTTTTAGAATAGAAAATATTGATGAGTTTTTGATGTAACTCGAATTTAAATGCCCACAGAGACTCAGAAAATCCCTACATCTATTTACTCAGATTGGACCTGAGTCTATTTTCATTCAATTTCTTAGCATTATTAATAGTGAAATATAAAGCCACGATGACTGACCTAAGTGAGCCAACAGACTTAGAGGAACTCATACATCACATAACTTTGAATACAGATTACCAGGCAAGTGACTGTTATTTTGAGTTGTCAAGTTTGATAGGGTTTTTATGAGTGGCTCAAGAAATGAATTACTGAGGTTCATCTTTACAGAGAATTTGTTCACTGCAGCCTTAATATGAAAGTCAGATTGAAAATTCACATCCATAGCAGGTACAGTAAACGGAGTTTTTTCCATAGATTAGAAAATGGAATTATTATTACAAACTGTTTCCATTAAAAAATTGCTTTGATGTCAGAGCCCTGATAAGACCAGACTTATTTATTTACTTAAGTTTTACCTTCCTAATTCTGGATCATTGTTTAAGTGCTTAACAGTGTGCACATGTGCTGTTCTGATGGATTAGCCTGGGGAAGATACGGTATAGCTAATGAAAAGACGGTACAAACACTTAAAAGATACATAAAGATTTATGAACTGATAAGAAAACCTGTACCCCAAAAAAGTTGTATTATGCTGATTATGCTTAAAGGATTGTGGTTCCAAATGTTTCCTTTTTTCCTTTTCTGTTTGGAATCTTCTAGTATCTCTACACGACTAAAGAGATAACTGCATAAAATAATTTTCAGAATTACTTTGGTGCAGACTTCTTAATAATTTTTGCACTCTTCATCCATGAATAAAGTCTACAAAAGAGAGTGCACGAATCATTACTGTAGAGTCTGGAAATTTTGTGAACTCAATGCACCCACGTGAATGGTACCAAGATTAAGAAGCAACATTACCAGGAACCCCTTGCAGGCAGTCACATAACAAAGATTAACTGCTCTTTGACTTTTAATGTACTGAAGCCACATCTTCTATTTTCGAATTATATCAGTTCAGTTCAGTCGCTCAGTCCTATCCGACTCTTTGCGACCCCGTGAATCACAGCACGCCAGGCCTCCCTGTCCATCACCGACACCCGGAGTTCACTCAGACTCACGTCCATCGAGTCGGTGATGCCATCCAGCCATCTCATCCTCTGTCGTCCCCTTCTCCTCCTGCCCCCAGTCCCTCCCAGCATCAGAGTCTTTTCCAATGAGTCAACTCTTCGCATGAGGTGGCCAAAGTACTGCTGGGAATATAGGTAGTTTTAGTTTTTAGTTGTCATATGCAATGCTGCTGTAAACATTCTAATAAATTCATTTAGTGAACATATGTACACACTGTTGTTGTATATGTACTTAGATATGGAATTACTAGTGTATGCAAATAACTAAATAGTGCCAAGTCAGGTTTCAAAGTGATTTTATCAATTTATGTTCCAACAACCTCACCAACATTTGTCATTGGCTTCTGTTTCACTTTAGTGTAGTGGGAACATGCTACATTTACATTTTGAAATTTCTTGAAGATAAATGAATTTAAAAACCTTTACATATGCTTATTTGTCCTCTGAATATCTTTTAAAAGTCTTGTCCAAATTTTTTTAAAATTTTATATTGGATTTCTGTATTTTTGTTATTGATTTTAGGGGTTATTTATATATATATATATAGTAACAAATCATTTACAAATAAATATATTGCAAATACCTTATCTGACTCTGTGGGGCTGCCTATTCACTCTCTTACTAGAGGAATTTTATGTTAATGTAGTCTAATAAACTATTTTTATTTTGGTCATAATTGAAGCATTGTTCATATCATTTAAGAACATTTTGCATACTTCACGGGTTATAAAGATATTCTCTCAGGTTTTCTTCTAAGATATTTATTGCTTTACTTTTCACACTTAACTGTGCAATTCCTTTGGGACTGATTTTTATGTACAATGTAAGACAAGAATTCATTTTTTAAATATGGAAAATCAATTGACCTAGCACTTTTTATTGAACCGTCATTATTTCCTCACTACCCTGAAGTGTCATCTTTGTCTAAAAGTGAGTGCATATATATAGTGATCTGATCCTGCACTTTCTATTCTTTATCATTGACATTTACTCTATTATGCATGAGAAGAGAAGTAGGAGTTATAGAATTTTTAATAGCCTTTATGTTACTTGCTGTAATAAAATGCACAAAGTTTGAAAAGTAAAATGCAGTATAAAGCTAGAAGTAAATTTTCTTTCCAGGCCTGTTTTTATTTCCTAAGTTTACTTTTCTGGAGGTAAATGTAGATACCGGCTTTGTGTATTTCATAGCATTTATTTTCCACACAAATTCAAATATGTAAGTGCACACACCTCTATTTTTACACAACTAGCATAATAAACACATGGTTTCTCATCTCTGCTTTCCCCCACAGAGCAATAGAGCCTGATACTTCTTTCTTTCCCACATCAGATATGTGTCAGAGACAGAGGTCACCAAGTACTTCATCTACTCTCTCCCATTCTCCAGCCTGTTGCTATTATGCAGTTATCAAACTAGCTATGTCCATTAGGCATAGAATGGACAGAGTAGTATATTTTACTTCCTTGCCAAAGCTTAAAGAAGCTGGATAAAGATTCCATATAACCACCCGTTTGTTAAGTCAGTGACTAGGAAAGATATTTTTTCTAGATGGTACAATTCAGAGATGTTAAATACTGAAAATTTAAAGCATTGTTTAAAAAAATTAAAAAGGACCTAAATAAATGACAAGAGAGCCTTTGTTCTTGTATCTGAAGATATAATATCATTAAGATGTACCAGCAATAATCTCCAAATCGATCTACAGAATCAACACAATTCCTTTCAAAATCTCAGCTGCCTTTTTGTATGAATGGACAAGTTCATCCTAAAATTCATATGAAATTGCAAGGAACACAGATTTTTCAATAAAGAAGAATAAAGTTATAACATTAATACTCCATGATTCAAAACTTACCACAAGGCTATAGTTATCAAAGCAGTGTGGTGCTGGCATAAACAGATCTATAGATCAATGGAACAGAAACTAGAGCCCACAAATAAATACTTGCATTTATGGCCAAATGATTTTTGACAAATATGTCAAATTTTGAGAAGTGTGGTCATCCAATGGAGAGTGAAAATCTCTTCAATGAATGGTGTGGGGACAACTGAATATCCACATGCAAATAAATAAAGTTGGATCCCTACTTCACTTAATCAAATTTGATCACAGACCTAAATGTAAGAGCTAAAAGTATAAAACTTTGGAAAAAAAATAGAAGTAAATTTTTCTCACCTGGTTAGGAAATGGTGTGTTAGATATGAAACCATAAGCACAAGCCAAAATAAATAAATAAATAAAGATAAATAAGACTCATCACAACTAAGTTTTGTGTTTCAAAGGATATCATTTTTTTTTTTTAAGTGAAAAGACAATCTGACAATCCACTGAATGGGATAAAATAGTCCAAGTTACATAACTGATAAGACATTTGTATCCAGATTATAGTAACAATAATCACAACTCAATATAAACAGCAACCCAATTTAAAAATGAGAAGAGGATTTAAATAGACATTATTCCAAAGAAGATATATGACTATCCTCTAATCACTGTATGTGTATATATGTGTGTACTTAGTCACTCAGTCTTGTTCGACTCTTTGCAACCCCATGGATTTTAGCCTGCCAGGCTCTTCTGTCCATAGGATTTCCTAGGCAGGAATATAGTAGTGACTTGCCATTTCCTCATTCAGGGGATCTTCCAGACCCAAGGATCAAAGCTTCGTCCCCTGGATCTCCTGTATTGTAGGCAGATTCTTTACTTGCTGAGCTATCAGGAAGACCCTCTTAAGCACATGAGATAATGCTTTACACCATTACTTAGTTGGGAAATGTATAATCAAAATTGCACTCAGATACCACTTTATGTGTAGTAGGGTGGTTTAAACAAAAGACTATGTAGACTCAAGGAATGTAGGCGGTAGATGCCATATTGGTTATCCCTCTGCCTTATTCTAGCTCACTGGTATCTCCAGAAAAAAGTAAGAACTTTTAATAGGCCACTTATATCAATGGATGGATCAGCTAAACAGAAAAGTAATAAGGAAACATCAGCCTTAAATAACACATTAGGCCTGACACACTATATGTATATACGCAGAATATTCTATCTAATTGCAACATAATACATACTCTTCTCAGGTGCACATGGAACATTTTCTAGAATTCATCATATGTTAGACCACAAAAGAAGTCTTAATATAATGAAAATCATTATGAAATTATAAAAATCATATTAAGCTTTTTTTTCTGACCACTGTAGCATAAAACTACAATTACACAAAATAACTAGAAAATTCACAAACATGTGGGAATTAAACAACATGCTACTATACAAATAACAGGTTAAAGAAAAAAATTTTTAAAGTAACTGAAACAAATTATAATGAAAATACAACATACCAAAACTTGTGAAATGCAGAAGAAACAGTTTGAAGATGGATGTTCATAATGATAAATGCCAATCACTAGAAATAAGAGAAGTTTCAAACTACCTAGCTTTACACCTCAACAAACTAGAAAAATAAGAACAAATGAAGCCCAACACCAGGAGAAGGAAAAAAAAAATAGCAAAGATTAGAGCATAAATTTAAAATAGATACTAAAAAGACAATAGAGAAGATCAGCAAAACTAAGAATGCGTTCCTTGAAAAAATAAAGCGACAAGCATGTAAAGTCAACAAGGCAAAAAGAGAGCATTCACATAAAATCAGAAATGAAAGAGGAGATGGTACAAATGATACCACAGAAATATAAAAGATCATAAGAACTATTCTGTACAATTTTATGCCCATTAATGGAATAAAGTAGAAAAAAATGAATAAATTCCTAAAGACGTACAAAGTAAGACTAAATCATGATGAAACAGAAAGTCTGATTAGACTGATTATTAGTAATGATATTGCATCAGTAATTTAAAAAAAAAGAAAACCCAGCAAACAAAAGTCTAGAACAAGACTGCTGCTTCACTGCTGAATTCTACCAAACATTTGAAAAAAGAGTATCAGTTCTTCTCAAATTTCCAAAAAATATAAGAGGGAATTCTTTCAAATTCAATTTTATAAGGCCTGTACTACCTTGATACCAAAAATGAATGTCGCAAGAAAAGAAAATTATAGGCCAATATTCCTGAGGAACACAGATGTAAAAATTCTCAATAAAATATTAGCAAACCAAATTCAAAACACATTAAAAGGATCATATACAACAATCAAGTGGGATTTATGCCATGAATGCAAGGACAGCTCAAATCAGTCAATGTGATAATAAATAAAATAATAAAATAAAGGATATAAATCACATGATCATCTCAATAGATGCGGGACAGCATCTGGAGTACATGCATTTAAAATAATTCTCAGCAAAGTGGGTACAGAGGGAATGTACCTCAACATCATAAAGGGCATTTCTTTCAAGACCACAGCTAACATTACACTCAATGGTGGAAAGCTGAAAGTTTTTCCTCTAAAATCAGGAATAAAACAAAAGTGCCTACACTAATTACTTTTATTCATTATATACTTGAATTCCTGGCCACAGTAATCAGACAAGGAAAAGAAATAAAAGTATCCGAGTTGAAAAGGAAAGAGAAGAACTGTGACTACCTGCAGCTGACAAGGTAACACAAGAGTGCCCATGTGGTTGGCGCCTGGTGTGAAAAATGAGTGAAGTGGTCAATAGGTAAAAAACAAAACGCTGCCAGAAAGCAAACGGCAATTACCCATTTTCATAAGAATGTGGACAAATTAAACAGGCACACTTTGGAAAACAGTTTGGCAGTTTTGCAAAAAGTGAAACACAGCAATTCCACTCCTAGGTAGAGTCTCAAGAAAAATGAAACCTTATTTCCACATAAATACTTGTACATGAATGTTCACAGCTGCTTTACTCCTGCCTAAAAATTGAGGACAGAAACACAAAATGTGGCAAATCTATATAATGGAATATTATATTTTTTATGAAATAAGAAGGTCTCATATCTTAATATTAAATACTATAAATGACCTCAAACTTTGTCCACTTGTAGCTTCTGCCCTTTGGTATAGGAAAAGAGTGGTTATGGAAGTGACATATATTTAAGCAAGCACTTTGATGTATGGAGGAGTAAAATATTTTCTGAGGTTGTGCCATAACTCTGCAAAACAGTGGTCTTAACAATCGTTTATGAAATCAAATAAAAAGTAGCATTTTAAAATTTTATAAAATCATGCTCATAGGCACATAAGACATATACCAGATGTAAAGTAGTGCTATATTTCAAAGACTAGATTATGAGAAGCAACGAATATAGAAGTTTTGCAAGTCGTTTGAGTTGTATTAATGATGAGTTTTAAAGTGCCCTCTTTACAGTGCTTTTTCAATATAACATACAATATATTATAATGTCTGAAAATTAAGCAGAATGTTTATACATGGTGCAAGACTCTTCCCTTTTCACAATACCATATATTGTCTATCATCATTTTATTTCAAGAGTTTTATAAATTAAATCAATAAATAAAAGCATTTTCAGCAGAAAAAAAATTAATTTCTTTTGGGTAAATAGCAGCCTCTTTGGAAATAGCTAAGAATGAACCTAAAGAGACATAAAAATTATAACAGTATGCTAGTGTCTATGGTATATGAAAATATAGTTATCAACTGCATAAAATGTAGATCCAGATAAGTGGAAAATTTTTAATGATTACCACTTTTCCCCCTACACTTCTGTTTGTTCAAATAATGGAGACATGGTGCAAAATCAGACAAATGAACGTGGGCTTCTCAATCTAACAGATTTAAATAATTTCTTACCCCACCACTTACAGATTGTAATACCTTCAGAAATTTCCTCTCTCAGTTTATTATTAATATTAATAAAAGTGAAGACAATAACATATATGTCTCAAGGCTTCCCAGAAAGCTGAATAAGATTAAATGTGAAAGTGAAGACATCTAGGACATTATTAGCTATGTTTTCCCATTAAAGCACATGGAGGAAACAACATGTCTTAAAAGCACAGTCTGTCCGTTCTGCTATAAAGCTTGTTTTGGAAATGCAAATTTATTTCAACACCTGGGAACAATTTGAGCATAAAATACATTTTGAACTTACTTATACACAGTTCCTGGAGAAGGAAATGACAACCCACTCCATCCAGTATTCTGCCTGGAAAATTCTATGGACAAAGGAGCCTAGCAGGCTACACAGGGTTGCAAAGAATCAGACACAACTGAGCACACACACACCCATACATAATTCCATCTATGATGAATAGCAGATGAATGCATAAAAGTGCACCCAGCTGAAACCAGTAACACAGGAATAATATCTCCCATCCCAAACACACCTTGTGTGTGAGTGTGTGTGTGTGTGTGTGTGTGTGTGTATGTGTGTGTGATGAGGAATACCCATCTACATTTTGCATTATGACTTCTTGTCTGATCTCAGAAAGTCTCCTTCTATCACTTATTGATGTCTATAACTCAAATGCTGCAACCCTTCCTGTGACCACTTTCAGAAGAAAACTTCATGTCTTTTTCAAGGCAAAGTGACATATTCATTGTAGTATTGTGCATTTTCTTAGCAGTTTAACATGTGTAAAACTGTTCATGTTTTTATCATGGCCCATCTTCATGTGTATGTGTGTGTCTGTGAGTCCATATGTGTCTTAGTCTATTCAGACTACTATAACAAAATACCACATATTGAGTAACTTACAGAAAACAGAAAATTGTCACAGTTCTGGAGGCTGGAATTCTAAAATCAGGGTGCCAGTGTGGTCGGCTTCTGGGAAGGCCCTCTTCCTGGTTTTAGACGGTTACTTCTCACTATGTCTTACATGGTGGAAGGGAAGAGGGGTGATTTCAGGCCTCTTTTATAAGGGCACTATTCCCATACATGAGGGATTTGCCTTCATAGTCTAATCACCTTCCAAATGCCGTACCTCCTAATTCCATCACTTTGTGGGTTAGGATTTCAACATGTATAAATTTTAGGGAGACACAAACATTAGTAATGTGTCACTAAAGAAGTTTTTGAATGTTGTGTCCTTAACTCTATTTTTTCCGTATGGTATATAGTCTTCATTGTACTATTTTGTATAGCACAGTAATTTTTAGAATGCATATGTCATACTGTAAGATAGCAATGGCCCATAGCTATTATATATACTATCAATATTCAATGCTTTTCCAATTTTTCCTATCTCTACAATGAATTTTTTTTTCACTTAGCAAATATATCATGGAGACATGAATACCTTAAGTTTAGAGTTAAAAAGATTGATTTATCTATGCATTTCTTGAATAATCTCCAATAGACACTTCTTAATTCTCATGGAATATGATACTCCATTATTTTAAATGTTGAACACAAATAAACAGCTTTAATAGACACATGTCCATGCTAGTTAAGCTTTCTGATTCTAAAACTTGTAGCAGATAACTCTTCATTTGAGATCATTTTCTTTAGTAGAACTTGATCATAAGTATCTCAGTAAATAAATGCATGTTGTAGTCATCTCAAAATAAGGTAGATTAATAACACTAAGGAGGACTTTTTGTTTGTTTCTAACGGAATTCACTTTCCAAGTATTCAGTATGATTTATAATAACTTGCTTATAATGTTGAAGACGTTTCATCATTGATTTTTCCATTTTCTTATTTGTTGTTGTCAGTAGTATTAAAACTCAAAGTTTGATATGGATCATAAAACTTTCCAAGAAAAACCAGGCTGGTATATCTATCCCTACAACATAAATACAAGATCAAATGATGAATGCTTGTTGATTTGAACATCTTGAACAGGGAGTAGAACAATTGCTAGAGGAATGCTTGAGGCTAAGTCTGTGTATTAGGAAACGTTCACACCACAAAGATTTTTGCAGTAGTTTCAAAATTCCTTTTTTGTTGCACTCTGACAAATACTAGAAATGCTTTCTCTTTTCAGCTGAAAATGTCTGCAGATCAGAGTTTTCTTCCTGTTTTCAAGCAAGTCTGATTCCTGATAGAAAACTTTCTATGAAGCGTGACTATTTTCCTATTACTGGCTTTTCTTCACAATGAGTTTTTATCTTATCATTCATCTTCTAAGTGAGGCAGACAAGTAAATCAGTAATAAGTATTATGATAAATTTTTCTATTGGGTAATACAGAAAAACATTGGAGAAGCATGTGGCACTGGTATGTGGAATAACATGAAACACTGATTGTCATCAAATGCAATTTGATTTTCTTTTGCCATCTCATTAAATTTTATTCAGTGGAGGTAATCGTACTCTGCCATTAGATCTCAACTCTGGCAAGCTCATAACTTTTCTGTCCACTGTTAAATAACATACAGTCCTATCATCCCATTAAGTAAGAAACAGTCTCAATTTTAAATTAAAAAAAAATTAGAATGCCAAGCCCTATGTAATAATTAAAGCTTAAAACTTGACAAAACATTATATATTTTACTTTCTTTGCTTGGGCCTGCTTCAGACTGGAAGCCTGATGTAAGAAAGATGAATATAAGGGTTATATATTATATGTTGATATGTTCAGTCTCTAAGTCATGCCTGACTCTTTGCAACCTAATGGACTGTAGATCTCCAGGCTCCTCTGTCCATGGGATTTTCCCAAGGGGATCTTTCAAACCCAGGCTTTGAAACTGGGTCTCCTGCATTGCAGGTGGATTCTTTACCACTGAACCAGAAGTGAAGCCCAGTTCTTTATTTTTGTGGGAAATTTTTATACACCTTGTATAGGTCCCTTCTAGACTTGTCTTTTTCCAAATTTCCTTAGTCCAGGCATCTAAAACCCAATTACTTTATCCTGAGGTCTTTTTAGCCATCAAGTAGCTCTACTAAAGGACTTCCCAAGTGGTAAAGAATCTGCCAGCCAAGCAGGAGACGTGGGTCGGGTCCCTGGGTTGAGAAAATCCCCTGGAGAGGAAATGGCAACCCACTCCATTATTCTTGCCTGGAGAATTTCATGGATAGAGGAAACTGGTGGGCTGTACTCCATGGGGTCACAAAGATTTGGACACAACTGAGCAACTTAGTACAAGTAGTATGTACCTCCACTAAAAAAAGAATCGAGATAATTTCACATGGTTCTCTCTCCCACAGGGCACACATCTACTCCGTAGTTAATCATCACATACTCCTTGCCTTCCTCAACTCAACACCACAGAGCAGCACTCTGTTGGCTCCCTTATCAAAGCAGCTGGTCAGCCTTTCTCTGCCTTCTTGATTTTCTTGGGCAGCAGGCAGTATTCAGTCCAATATTCACCTTCAGTTTCAGTTCAGTTGCTCAGTCCTGTCCAACTATTTGTTACCCCATGGACTGCAACATTCCAGGCCTCCCTGTCCATCAACAACTCCTGGAGCTTACTTTAAATCCTGTCCATTGAGTCAGTGATGCCATCCAACCATTCATCCTCTGTCATCCCCTTCTCCTCCCACCTTCAATCTTTCCCAGCATCAGGGGCTTTTCTAGTGAGTCAGTTCTTCACATCCGGTGGCCAAAGTATTGGAGTTTCAGCTTCAACATCAGTCCTTCCAATTAATATTCAGGACTGACTTCCTTTAGGATAGACTGGTTGATCTCCTTGCTGTCCAAGGGACTCTCAAGAGTCTTCTCCAACACCACAGGTCAAAAGCATCAATTCTTTAGTGATCAGCTTTTTTTATAGTCCAGCTCTCACATCCATACATGACTACTGGAAAAACCATAGCTTTGACTAGATGGACCTTTGTTGGCAAAGTAATGTCTGCTTTTTAATATGCTGTCTAGGTTGATCATAACTTTCCTTCCAAGGAGCAAGCATCTTTTGCCAAATTGCCAATATCCACCTAGGAATCTCAAATATTAGTTTGTTACCATCTTATGCTCTGTATATTACTTCTACAAGAAACACATTTCAAAGCTTCACAAGGCTGTTAAAGGCACAGAGATTTTTTTTAAAAAGTCTTATTTTGACCTATATAATATTAGCTTTTGAGCAGCTTTTCCTTGAATTAATGTGCTTTCCTGCAATTCACTACCCCTTTTTCATATTCTTTAAAATCTAGCTCTAGATTTAAGATCCCCAGCAGGTTCTTGTCTTAAGTCAGTTAGCATTCCCCAGTGTCTGAACAAGGAATTCTGTGTGATGAATACTGTGGAATACAAAGAAAGAGAAAGAGTCCATGCAATGAAACTTATAGATTAAAAAATTCAAAATGGTTTTGAAGCCATTTTGTTATTATTGTTGTTGTTTAATAGTCTAAAAGAAGAGACTGGAAAGATGCCTGTGCTGTGCTCAGTCGCTAAATCATGTCTAACCCTTTGTGATTCCTTGGACTGCAGCCCACCAGGCTCCTCTGTCAGGTTTTCCAGGCAAGAATACTGGAGTGAGTTGCCATTTCCTTCTCCAGAGGATCTTTCTGATCCAGGGACAGTACCCACATCTCTTGCATAGTAGGTGTTTTTTTTTTTTTTAATTTTATTTATTAATTGAAAGAAAATTGCTTTATAGAATTTTGTTTTTTTCTGTCAGACATCAACAAGAATCAGACATAGGTACACATATGTCCGCTCCCTTTGAACCTCTCTCCCATATCCCTCCCCATCCCACCACTCTAAATTGTTACAGAGCCCATGTTTGAGTTCCCTGAGTCATATAGCGAATATCAGCTATCTTTTTTACATATAGTATTGTAAGTTTCCATGTTACTCTCTCCATACATCTCATCCTCTCTCTCCTCCCCCCCACTGTGTCCATAAGTCTGTTATCTATGTCTGTTTCTTCATTGCTGCCCTGGAAAAAAATTCATCAGTGCTATCTCTCTAGATTCCATATATATGTGTTGAAAGTGAAAGTGAAGTCACTCAGTCATGTCTGACTCTTTGCGACCCCATGGACTGTAGCCCACCAGGCTCCTCCGTCCATGGGATTCTCCAGGCAAGAATACTGGAGTGGGTTGCCATTTACTTCTTCAGGGGATCTTTCCAACCCAGGGATCAAACCCAGGTCTCCTGCATTGCAGGCAGGTGCTTTAACCTCTGAGCCACCAGGGTTAGTACACCATATTTATCTTTCTCTTTCTGACTTACTTCACTCTGTACAATAAAACTCAATACCAGAAAAACAAACAACCCCATCAAAAAGTGGGAAGAAGACCTAAATAGTAGGTGAACTTTTTACCACTTAGCCACCAGGGAAGCCCCAGAAAGATGTCTAAATACCTATTAAAATATTCTAATACACCCGAACATTGACAATAGACTTGAAACTCACATTACCACAATTTAACTGCATGCCTTGGTTAAGAAAATTAAGCAAAAGAAGTGGAAAAAACAATTGATATCCTCATTTATAAACAATAAAATGGACTTTTATCCCTGCATGAATTATCTGTTGTTAAGGGGTTTAGTTACTCTCTGTCACTGGTTGTAGGGCCACCTCAGTTCTTTCCACTCCACCTTTTTGTAGGACCACACATGAAAACTCCCTTTCATCAGAGTGAACAAACAAGAAAGCAAGATACGGGGAGATAGGGGAATAAGAGAGAAGTCAGTCTTTGTAACCTACTCTTGAAAGTGACATCCCATAATTTTTATCATATTCTATTAATTATAAGCAAATCATTAGGTCCAGTAAACACTCAATAGGAGATGACACAGAGCATGAAAAATGGGAAATGAGGTTATTTGAAGTCATTTTGGAAGCTGAAATCACAATTCTCTCCCTGTTTTAATATTCTTTGATCCAAAGACTGCTTGCTTTCTTAATAATGATACAGTATCTACTGAAAATTAACAATACCATAAATTCCAATTTATAGTAATGATAAAACTCCTACTGGCCAGCTGCTGCTCTATAATAAATGTTTAGCTAGGAAGAGTTGCAAATTTTCTAATTTTGTTGACCAGTCAGAACAAGCCAATGAGAAAAACTCACATTTTCCACATACTCTAATAATTAAACTCTTTTACCCAGGGTCACAGGCATGAGATATAAACATGAGGAAAAAAGAAAGGTAAAAGTAAAGCAAAAGTAAATGGGGGAAAGCAAAATAATGATAGTGATTTTTCTCCTTTACAACTATTCTGGGCTTCAGAAAAGACAAAAAATTGCAAGAGAAAAAGGAGACATGCTAGAATGATAGGGAGACAAGAACTCCAGAACATTTTAAAGCTGATTATAAATGGGAGACGAGACAAGCTGCATAGGAAGAACTATTAAGGCCAAGACTAAGCCATAGCTAGCCTTGAATATGTGTCTTAGTTTTATTGTTGAAATTTTAAGTCGCTCAACAAAATAATACATTTATTTGCCATTCTGGAAACACAAGTATTTTGATGATTACACACACACACAAAAATCCACACTGTGTAAGAGTGAGAATTTTGCTGTTTTAAAATTAATCTTTAAAAGTCAGATGCTAAGCTTTGACTTGCATAAACTTTATGAAAAACAGCTGTCTATGAGAACATTCTTAATCTAGAAGATACATACTTTTTATATACTGATTAAATAAGTTATGATTATCTCAGTGAGTTAATTATCACAAGATAAATGAGCAAATTCAACTTCTCACCACAACTGTTATACAAGTTTAAGTAAATAAATATAATTCTCAAAATCAAAACACCCTAACAAATGCTGCTTTTTACAAATATATGAATAGTTTCAAATATACCAGTTATTAATCTTTGAAAGTTAACTATATGACATCTATTCAAAGTCACAGGAAAACATATCCTATTTTTAGTAAACAAATAGAAACCTATCTACATGATGAAGAGCCACAAAAAGTATACATTATTGTCCTTTTTTTGAATGTAGGCAAATATTTGCTGACCTTTAAGGCTTTTCTGTGCAAATCACAAGGACAAAGCTAGTGCTCTGCATTCTAACTAGGATTTTGTCAACAACCTCTTTGTTCCCAATGATTTAACTAATTGTAAGGAACATGTAGCTAGTAATTTGATGTTCATTATGATTATTTTTGCAAACATAAGTGAAAATATATGTGAAAATTGAAGATGAGGTGGCAGCTCAAGATGGCCAAGCAGGAAGATCCTGAGCTCATCTCTTCCCATAGACACACGAAAACTATAACTACATGTAGAACAACTATTTCTGAAAATGACCTGGAGACCATCAGAACAGATTTTCCATAACTAAGGAAAAATAAAGAAAAGGGCATATTCATTTGGGTAAGAGGAGCAGAGAGGGGGTCTAGTCAGAACCCACACTGAACTGCAGTGACAAATGAACAGGAGAGATATTACAGAGTATCCATGAACAGCTAAGGAGCCCCACATCAAGTCCCCCTGCACTGGACATAGAAGCCCCCAGAAAAATCTGAATTTGGCTTTGAAAACCACTGGGGCTAGGGAGGCCTGAAGTGCTGCGATTCATGGAGTTGCAAAGAGTCGGACATGACTGAGAAACTGAACTGAACTGAACTGGGGCTTACATCCAGAAGAACCAGAAGGCTTGGGAAACTGGGACTCCACTCTTGAAGGGTTCAAGCATAAAGTCCCTCCCTCACAGTCCCAGTGTACAGGCAGCAGCTTGAAAACTATGTGGGTCATACAAAAGGCAGAATCATTACTAAATTCAGGTTGTGTGCTAGAGGGCCAGGATCTGGTGGAACATTCTCTGGGAATAAAAGCATTAGCAGGCACTTTTTTTTTTTTTTTCCCCCTAATATAAGACTTCTTCCACCTAGTTGTCCTGGTATTGGCCAGTGCCTTTTTGGCCATTCCCTGTCAACCTTGCTAACATCTGGTGTTCCTCTAAGAAACACACCCACCCAATTTGCTCACCCCAGCTAGCTCCTCCAAAGAGGCTCCCACCTGACACCACCAGTGGGGTCTGTGCCAGGCACTAGCACACCTCCAAAACAGCCACAGTTCCACAAAGAGAGCCCCCACCCCACCTGGAAGATGGCACTGGATGGCACCAGTGACCCTCCAAATCAGCTCCCACTCGATAGGGCCAGTCCTGCATACCATGACACGTGCACCATCTGTGGCCAGATCTGTCAGCCAGTCAGTCTGGGGTCACACCCACAGCAATCATGGCCCAACCAAAACAGGAGGGTCAGATCAGATCAGATCAGTCGCTTAGTCATGTCCAACTCTTTGCGACCCCATGAATCACAGCACGCCAGGCCTCCCGGTCCCTCACCAACTCCCGGAGTTCACCGGGACTCACGTCCATCGAGTCAGTAATGCCATCCAGCCATCTCATCCTCTGTCATCCCCTTCTCCTCCTTCCCCCAATCCCTCCCAGCATCAGAGTCTTTTCCAATGAGTCAACTCTTTGCATCAGGTGGCCAAAGTACTGGAGTTTCAGCTTTAGCATCATTCCTTCCAAAGAAATCCCAGGGCGGATCTCCTTCAGAATGGACTGGTTGGATCTCCTTGCAGTCCAAGGGACTCTCAAGAGTCTTCTCCAACACCATAGTTCAAAACCATCAATTCTTCAGCACTCAGCCTTCTTCACAGTCCAACTCTCACATCCATACATGACCACAGGAAAAACCATAGCCTTGACTAGATGAACCTTTGTTGGCAAAGTAATGTCTCTGCTTTTGAATATGCTATCTAGGTTGGTCATAACTTTCCTTCCAAGGAGTAAGTGTCTTTTAATTTCATGGCTGCAGTCACCATCTGTAGTGATTTTGGAGCCCAGAAAAATAAAGTCTGACACTGTTTCCCTATCTATTTCCCATGAAGTGATGGGACCAGATGCCATGATCTTCATTTTCTGAATGTTGAGCTTTAAGCCAACTTTTTCAGTCTCCACTTTCACCTTCATCAAGAGGCTTTTGAGTTCCTCCTCACTTTCTGCCATAAGGGTGGTGTCATCTGCATATCTGAGGTTATTGATATTTCTCCCGGCAATCTTGATTCCAGCTTGTGTTTCTTCCAGTCCAGCGTTTCTCATGATGTACTCTGCATATAAGTTAAATAAACAGGGTGACAATATATAGCCTTGATGTTCTCCTTTTCCTATTTGGAACCAGTCTGTTGTTCCATGTCCAGTTCTAACTGTTGCTTCCTGACCTGCATACAAGTTTCTCAAGAGGCAGATCGGGTGGTCTGGTATTCCCATCTCTTGAAGAATTTTCCACAGTTGATTGTGATCCACACTGTCAAAGGCTTTTGGCATAGTCAATAAAGCAGAAATAGATGTTTTTCTGGAACTCTCTTGCTTTTTTGATGATCCAGCGGATGTTGGCAATTTGATCTCTGGTTCCTCTGCCTTTTCTAAAACCAGCTTGAACATCAGGAAGTTCACAGTTCACATATTGCTGAAGCCTGGCTTGGAGAATTTTGAGCATTACTTTTTTCAAGGGATATCTGTGGAGCATCTGGCTATAGTGCCCAAAGTGGGATCGTGCCCATGGGCCCTACAAGATACATTCAACATAAGGTCCGTCTTTTAAGACCTGCAGATACAGATGATATACCTGAAACACAGAAACAAGTATAAGAAGATAGAAAAAAATGAGATAAACAGAAACATTCTAAATGAAAGAACAAAACAAAGCCTCACAAACAGAACTAAATGAAACCTTGCCAGATAAAGAGTTCAAGGAAATGGTCATAAAAATGTTAACTGAACTCAAGAGAAGAATGAATGAACTCACTGAGAACTTCAACAAAGTGATAGAAAACATAAAAATTAACCAAATAATACAGTAACTAAAATGAAAAAATATAGTATAGGGAATCAACAGCAGATTAGAGGATGGAGAAGCATGGATCAGAGATCTGGAAGATAGGGTAGTGGAAATCACTCAACTGGCACAGAAAAAGAAAAAAAAAATTAAATTCAGGATAGTTTAAAGGACCTCTGGAATAAGAGCAAGCAAACTAACATTCACATTATAGGGGTCCCAGAAGAAGAAGAGAAAGAGAGAGAGAAAGGAACAGAAAACCTACTTGAAGAAATAATGGCCGAAATCTTCCCTAATCTGGTGAAGGAAGCAGATATCTAAGTCCATGAAACACAGAGAGGTCCAAACAAGATGAATCCAAAGATATCCACACTGCTGTTGTTTTTGTTCAGTTGCTAAGTTGTGTCTGACTCTGTGACCCCATGAACTGCAGCACTTCAGGCTTCCCTGTTCTTCACTGTCTCTTGGAGGTTGCTCAGACTCATGTCCATTGAGTCAGTGATGCAATCTAAACATCATCCACTACTGCCCGCTTCTCCTTTTGCTCCAATCTTTCCTAGCATCAAGAGCTTTTCCAGTGAGTTTGTTCTTCGCATCAGGAGGCCAAAGCTTCAGCATCAGTCCTTCCAATGAATATTTTGGGTTGATTTCCTTTAATATTGACTGATTTGATCTCCTTGCTGTCCAAAAGATTTGCAAGAGTCTTCTCCAACACCACAATTCAAAAGCATCAATTATTCAGTGCTCAGCCTTACATGGTCCAACTCTCACATCCGTACATGATTTGACTGTACATAGCTTTGACTTTACGAACCTATGTCTCTGCTTTTTAATATGTTGTCTGGGTTTATCATAGCTTTCGTTTCAAGGAGCAAGCACCATCCACATTGATATTGGAGCCCAAGAAAATAAAGTCTGTCACTGTTTTACTTTTTCTCCTATTTGCCATACGGTGATGGGATTGTATTCCATGATCTTAGTTTTTTGAATATTGAGCTTTAAGCCAGCTGTTTCACACTCTTTGTTCACCCTCATCAAGAGATTCTTTCATTCTTCTTCCCTTTCTGCCATTAAGGTGGTATTATCTGCATATCTGAGGTTGTTGATATTTCTCTTGGAAATCTTGATTTCAGCTTGTAATTGACCCAGCCTGGCATTTTGCATAATGAACTCTGCATAGAAGTTAAATAAGAAGGGTTACCATATATAACCTTGCCATACTCTTTCCCCACTTTTGAACCAGTCCATTGTCCCATGTCTGGTTCTACTGTTGCTTCTTGACCTGCATGCAGGTTTCTAAAGAAATAGATAAGGTGGTCTGATATTCCCACCTCTTGAAGAATTTGCCACAGTTTGTTGTGATCAATATAATCAAAGGCTTTCACATAGTCAGTGAAGCAGTAGATGTTTTTCTAGAATCCCCTTGCCTTTTCTGAGATCAAACAAATGTTGGAAATTTGATCCCCAGTTACTTTGCCTTTTCTAAACCCAGATTGTACATCTGAAAGTTCTTGGTTCACATACTGCTGAAGCCTAGTTTGAAGGAATTTGAGCATAACTTTTCTATCATATGAAATTAGCACAATTGTATGGTAGTTTGAACATTCATTGGCGTTGGCCTTCTTTGGGATTGGAATGAAAACTGACCTTTTCCAGTCCTGTGGCTAGTGTTGAGTTTTCCAAATTTGCTCATAGGATGAGTGCATGCTAAGACACATTATAAGTAAAATGTCAAAAGTTAAAAATAGAGACTCTTAAAAGTAGTAAAAGAAAAACAACTATTTACATACAAGGGAACCCTCAATACTATCAGCTGATTATTGAGCAGAAATGTTATAGGCCAGAAGATACTGGTATTATATATGTGTGTGTATACATATACACATATATTTATATACAGATATGTTCAAAATACTGAAAAGAAAAGAAAATGATAACCAAGAATATTCTACTTAGGAAGGTTATGATTCATTATTGAGGGGAGAGAAAGAAGTTCCCAGCAGATAAGCTGAAAGAAAGGAATTACATAATGATAAAGGCATCAATCCAATAAGAGGACACACACTTCTAAATATCTATTCACCTAATATAGAAATACTTATATATATAAAGTATATATTAACAGATATCAAGGGAAATACTGACAGTAATACAAATATAGTAAGAAACTTTTACACCCCACTTAAATCAATGGACAGAATACCCAGACAGAAAATCAAGGAAAACTGGCCTTAAATTACACATTAGACAAGATTCTACTCCAAAACAGTAGAATACACATACTTTTCAAATACAAGTGGAACATTCTCCAGCACAGATCATATGATAGACACAAAACAAGTCTCAATAAATACAAGACTGAAATTATATCAAGCATCTTTCCTAACCACAATGGTGTAATACTAAAAGTCAATTATGAGAAGAACAGAAATATGCAGATGCTAAACAACATACTACTAAACAAACAATGGGTCAACAAAGATATCAAAGAGGGAATCCAAAAATTGCAAGAAACAAATCAAAATGGAAACACAGCTATGCCAAACCTATGGGACAGAGTAAATACAGTTCTAAAGAGGATAGTTTTTGATGATATAAGCCTGCCTCAGAAAACAGTAAAGAACAAAAACCCCAACAAACCTAACCTTAAACTTAAAGGAACCAGAAAAAGAACATACAAACCCCAAACTTAGAAGAAGAAAAGAAGTAATAAAGATTAAAGCAGAAATAAAACAGACTTTAAAAAGCTATAGAAGAGATCATTGAAACTAAGAGCTGGTTCTTTGAAAAGATAAAACAAAATGGGTAAAACTTTAGTGAAACTCATCAAGAAAAAAAATAAGTAATGGGGCTCAAATAAATAAAATCAGAAAGGAAACAAGAGAAATTACAATCAATAGCACACAAAGGAACATAGAAGATTCCGACAATGGCATGCCACTAAACTGGAGAACCTGGAAGAAATGAAATAATAAACCTCCAAGACTGAATCAAGAAGAATCAGAAAATCTGAACAGACCAATCTTAGTTATGAAGTTGAATAATCAATAATCAAAAACCTCCCAACAAATAAAAGTCCATGACCATATGACCTCATAGGTAAATTCTACCATATGTTTAAAGAAGAGTAAGTATATAACCTCAAACTGCTCTAAAATACTGAAGAAGATGGACTTTCAAAATCATTCTATGAGGCCACCATCACCCTAATACCAATACCAGAAAAAGAGAATATAAAAAAATTACAAATCAATTACCCTAATAAACATAGATGCAAAAGTATTCAACAAATATTAGCAAACCAAATTCAACAATACTTTAAAAACATCATACAACATGATCAAGTGATATTTATTCCAGTGATGCAAGGTTGGTTGAATATTCCAAACAATCAATGTGTTATACCACATTAACAAAATAAAACATAAAAATCATATGATCATCACAATAGATGCAGTTTCTGACAAAATTCAACATTCACTTATGATAAAAACTCTCCTCAAACTAAGTATAGAGGGATGTACATCAACATAATAAAAATCATATATAACAAACCCACAGTGAACATATACTCAACAATGGAAAGCTGAAAAATTTTCACCTAGGATCAGGAATAAGATGAAGATGCCCACTCTTGTTATTTTTATTTGATATAGTATTGGAAGTCCTAGATACAGCAATCAGACCAAAGAGTGAAAGAGAGAAACATAGAAATGCATCCAAATTGGGAATGAAGAAGTAAGACCCACAGTGGTAGATGACATGATGTCATATAAGGAATACCCTAAAGACTCCAAAAAAAAAAAACAAAACAAAACCTGTTAAAACTAATAAGCGAATACAGTATACTTTTTGCAGGATAAAAAAAAAATCAATGTGTAAAAGCTTATAGTGCTCCAAAAATGAAAAACAAACTATCAGAAAGAGAAATAAAATAATTCCATTTACAAGTACTGAGGAATAAATTTAATCACGGAGATGAAAGATATGTACAATGAAATACATTAATTTTTAAAGCACCAATACAGTATACTAATGCATATATATGGAATTTAGAAAGATGGTAACAATAACCCTGTGTATGAGACAGCAAAAGAGACACTGATGTATAGATCAGTCTTATGGACTCTGTGGGAGAGGGAGAGGGTGGGGAGATTTGGGAGAATGGCATTGAAACATGTGTAATATCATGTATGAAACGAGTCGCCAGTCCAGGTTTGATGCACGATACTGGAGGCTTGGGGCTAGAGCACTGGGACGACCCAGAGGGAGGGTATGGGGAGGGAAGAGGGAGGAGGGTTCAGGATGGGGAACACAGGTATACCTGTGGCGGATTCATTTTGATATTTGGCAAAACTAATACAATAATGTAAAGTTTAAAAAAAAAAGTTGGAGAAAGCACAGATAAATGGAAATAAGTAGCAAGCTTGTGGATTGGAAGAATTCATATTGTTAAAATACTAGAACTACTTAAAGCAATCTATAGATTCAATGTGATCCCTCTCAAAATTCCAGTGGCATTTTTCACAGAACTACAACAAATAATCCTAAAATTTGTATGGAACCGCAAAAGATAAAATATAGTGAAAACAATATTAAGTAAGTAGGACATGCAGGCATCATGCTTCTTGATATCAAAATATGCTACCAAGATATAGTATGGTATCGGCATAAAGAGAGAGCTTAGACATAAACCCACATTTATATGGCCTATTAAATTACCACAAAGGAGGCGAGAATATACAGTGGGGAAATATAGTCTGTTCAATAAATGGTGTTTAGAAAACTGATCAGGCTTCACAGCTATATGCAAAAAAATTAAAACTGAAACACTTTCTTATACCATATTCAAAAATAAATTCAAAGTGAATTAAAGACTGAAATCTAAGGCTTGATCCATAAAACCCCTACAATAAAACACAGGAAGTTCATTCTTTGACATCAGTGTTAGTAAAATTTTTGGATCTCTGACCTCAGGCAAGGGAAACAAAAGCAAAATTAAACAAATAGAAACATCAAACTAAAAATCTTTTTCACAGAGAAGGAAACTACCAACAAACTGAAAACTTACTAAATGGGAAGAGAGATTTGCAAATGATGTATCTGATAAGGCATTAATATCCAAAATAATAAAGACCTGACATAACTCAATATCAAAAAAGCAAACAAACTTGGACTAGTAATCTATTTCACATATGGTAATATTCATGTTTTAGTGCTATTGTCTCAAATCATCCCACCCTTGCCTTCTCCCACAGAGTCCAAAATTCTGTTCTTTATATCTGTGTCTCTTGAGAATTCCATTACAGAGGAGCCTAGTGGTCTACAGTCCGTGGGGTCACAAAGAGTCAGGCACAACTGAGCACATACACAGTGCTCAATGTTCTTTTTCAAATTGAGTTGTTTTTTCTGTTGTTGCCAAGTCTGATGCGTGAAACAGAGCACTCAAAGCCAGTGCACTGGAACAACCCAGAAGGATGGGTTGGGGTGTGAGGTGGGAGGGGGGTTAGGGATGGGGGACACATGTACACCCGTGGATGATTCATATCAATGTATGGCAAAACCCACCAAAATATTGTAAAGTAATTATCCTCAAATTAAAATGAATAAATTAATTTAAAAGAAAAAAAGGGGAAAAAACCCCACAACAATCCAAATAAAAGGTGGGGACCTGAATAGACATTTTACCAAGGAAAATGTGAGATGGCCAACAGGCACATGAAAGGATGTTCAACATCACTATTCACCAGGGAAATACAAATCAAAATTACAGTAAGATACCACTTCATTCATACCTGTCAGAATGGCTATTATCAAAATGAGAAAATCAACAAGAAAAAAAGACAAGTGTTCTAAAGAATGTGGATAAAAATCAACTTTTGTGCACTATGTATGGGAATGTAATCAGTACAGTCACTATGAAAAACAACATGAAGTTTCCTGAAACATTTAAAAACAGAACTAATAATATGGTATATCAATCCCACTTCTGAGTATTTTTCTAAAACAAGAAAAACACTAATGTAAAACAATATATGCCTTTCATGTTCAAAGCAGCCTTATTTATAGTAGCCAAGATATGGAAGAAACTTAAGTGCCTATTAAATGAATGGACAAATAAACTGATCAAAGGAATATTGGATATAATAGAATATTATTCAGCCATAAAAAGAATGAAATACCCCCATTTGTTACAAGATAGACTAGATGGTTTTATGCTAATGAAATTATTCAAAGAGAAAAAAATACCTTATGATTGACCTTGTAAATGAAATTTAAATAGCAAAACAAAACAGAAAGAGACTCATAGATAAAGAGAACTGGTAGTCACCAGAGGAAAGGGTGATATGGAGTTGGGCAAAATAGGTGAAGCAGCTTTTGTTCAGTTGCCTAGTCATGTCTGACTCTTTGTGACCCTATGGACTGCAGAACACTAGGGTTCCCTGTCCTTCACCAACTCCTGGAGCTTGATCAAACTCATGTCCATTGGGTCAATTATGCCATCCAAACGTCTCATTCTCTGTCATCCCCTTCTCCTACTGCCTTCAATCTTGCCCAGCATAAGGGTCTTTTCCAAAGAGTTGGCTCTTCATCAGGTAGCCAAAGTACTGGAACCTCTGCTTCAGCATCAGTACTTCCAATGAATACTCAGGATTGATTTCCTTTAGGATTGACTGGTTTGATCTCCCTGTAGTCCAAGGGATTCTCAAGAGTCTTCTACATAGCTTGAAGGCATCAATTCTTCAGGGCTCAGGCTTCTTTGTGATCCAGCTCTCACAGTTCAGTTCAGTTCATTTCAGTGGCTCAGTTGTGTCTGATACTTTGTGACCCCATGGACTGCAGCATGCCAGGCCACCCTGGCCAAAACCAACTCCCAGAGTTAATTCAAACTCATGTCCACTGAGTCAGAGATGCCAAGCAACTATCTCATCTTCTGTCATCCCCTTCTCCTGCCGTCAATCTCTTCCAGCATCAGGATCTTTTCAAATGAGTCACTTCTTTGCATCAGGTGGCCAAACTATTGGAGTTTCTTCAGCTTCAGCATCAGTCTTTCCAATGAATATCTGGGACTGATTTCCTCTAGGATGGACTGGTTGATCTACTTGCAGTCCAAGGGAGTCTCAAGAGTCTTCTTCAACACCACAGTTCAAAAGCATCAATTCTTAAGTGCTGAGCTTTCTTTATAGTCCAGCTCTCGCATCCATACATGACTACTGGAAAAACCATAGCTTTGACTAGATGGACCTTTGTTGGCAAAGTGATGTCTCTGATTTTTAATAAGCTGTCTAGTTTGGTCGTAATTTTTCTTTCAAGGAGCAAGCGTCTTTTAATTTCATGACTTCAGTTACCATCTGCAGTGATTTTGGAGCCCCCCAAAATAAAGTCTCTCACTGTTTCCCTATTTGCCAAGAAGTGATTGGACCAGATACCATGATCTTAGTTTTCTGAATGTTCTGTTTTAAGCCAAATTTTTCACTTTCCTCCTTCACTTTCATCTTCATCAAGAGGCTCTTTAGTTCTTCTTCACTTTCTGCCATAAGGGTGGTGTCATCTGCATTTCTGAGGTTACTGATATTTCTCCGGGCAATCTTAATTCCAGCTTGTGCTTCATCCAGTCCAGCATTTCCCATGATGTATTCTGCATTTAGTTAAATAAACAGGGAGACAATATACAGCTTTGACATACTCCTTTCTTGATTTGGAACTGGTCTGTTATTCCATGTCCAGTTCTAACTGTTGCTACTTAACCTGCATATGGATTTCTCAGGAGGCAGGTCAGGTGGTCTGATATTCCCATCTCATTACGAATTTTCCACAGTTTGTTTTGATCCACACAGTCAAAAGCTTTGTCATAGTTAATAAAGCAGAAGTAGATATTTTTCTGGAACTCTCTTGATTTTTCAATGATCCAGCGGATGTTGGCAATTTGATCCCTGGTTCCTCTGCCTTTTCTAAATATATCTGGAACATCTGGAAATTCATGGTTCAGGTACTATTGAAGCCTGGAGTACAGAATTTTGAGAATTACTTTGCTAGCATGTGAAATGAGTGCAATTGTGCAGTAGTTTGAGCATTCTTTGGCATTACCTTTCTTTGGGATTGGAATGAAAACTGACCTTTTCCAGTCCTGTGGCCACTGCTGAGTTTTCCAACTTTGCTGGCATATGGTGTGCAGCACTTTCACAGCATCATCTTTTAGGATTTGAAATAGCTCAACTGGAATTCCATCACCTCCACTAGCTTTGTTCATAGTGATGCTTCCTAAGGCCCACTTGACTTCGCATTCTAGAATTCCTGGCTCTAGGTGAGTGATCACACCATCATGATTATCTGGGTCGTGAAGATCTTTTTTGTACAGTTCTTCAGTATATTCTTTTTTTTTTTTTTAACTTTACATAATTGTATTAGTTTTGCCAAATATCAAAATGAATCCACCACAGGTATACATGTGTTCCACATCCTGAACCCTCCTCTCTCCTCCCTCCCCATACCATCCCTCTGGGTCGTCCCAGTGCACTAGCCCCAAGCATCCAGTATCATGCATCGAACCTGGACTGGTCTTGCCACCTCTTCTTAATAGCTTTTGCTTCTGTTAGGTCCATACCATTTCTGTCCTTTATTTGCCCATCTTTGCATGAAAAGTTCCCTTGGTATCTCTAATTTTCTTGAAGAGATCTCTAGTCTTTCCCATTCTGTTGTTTTCCTCTATTTCTTTGCATTGATTACTAAGGAAGGCTTTCTTATCTCTTCTTGCTATTATTTGGAACTCTGCATTCAAATGGATACATATTTCCTTTTCTCCTTTGTCTTTCACTTCTTTTCTTTTCAAAGCTGTTTATAAGGCCTCCTCAGACAGTTTTGCCTTTTTGTATTTCTTTTTCTTGAGGATGGTCTTGATCCCTGCCTCCTGTACAAATGTCACAAACCTCTGTCCCTAGTTCTTCAGGCAGTCTGTCTATCAGACCTTATCCCTTGAATCTGTTTCTCACTTCCACTGTATAGTCATAAGGGATTTGATTTAGGTCATATCTGAATGGTCTAGTGGTTTTCTCTACTTTCTTCTATTTAAGTCTGAATTTGACAAGAAGGAGTTCATGATCTGAGCCACAGTCAGCTCCCAGTCTTGGTTTTGCTGACTGTACAGAGCTTCTCCATCTCCGGCTACAAAGAATATAACCAATCTGATTTCATATGGACCATCTGGTGATGTCCATGTGTATGTACACAAAGCCAAATTTGCCCATTACTCCAGGTGCTTCTTGACTTCCTACTTTTGCATTCCAGTCCCCTATAATGAAAAAGGACATCTTTTGGGGGTGTTAGTTCTAGAAGGTCTTGTAGGTCTTCATAGAACTGTTCGACTTCAGATTCTTAGGCATTAGTGGTTGGGGCATAGACTTGGATTACCTTGATACTGAATGGTTAGACTTGGAAACAAACTGAGATCATTCTGTCTTTTTTGAGATTGTATCCATGTACTGCATTTTGGACTCTTTTGTTGCCTCTGATGGCTACTCCATTTCTTCTAAGGAATTCTTGCCCACAGTAGTAGATATCATGGTCATCTGAGTTAAATTCACCCATTGCAGCTCATTTTAGTTTGCTGATTCCTAAAATGTGGATGTTCATTCTTGCCATCTCCTGTTTGACCACTTCCAATTTTCCTTGATTCATGGACCTACCATTCCAGGTTCCTATGCAATATTGCTCTACAGCATCGGACTTTACTTCCATCACCAGTCATCCACAACTGGGTGTTGTTTTTGCTTTGGTTCTGTCTCTTCATTCTTTCTGAAGTTACTTCTCCACTGATCTCTAGTAGCATATTGGGTACCTATCAACCTGGGGAGGTCATCTTTCAGCGTCCTATCTTTTTGCCTTTTAATACTGTTCATGGGGTTCTCAAGGCAAGAATGCTGAATTGGTTTGCCGTTCCCTTCTCCAGTGGACCACGTTTTTTCAGTCATCAGAGGAAAGGGTGATAGGGAGTTGGGCAAAACAGGTGAAGGGCCTTTTGTTCAGTCGCTTAGTTGTGTCTGACTCTCTGTGACCCCATGGACTGCATCATTCCAGGTTTCCCTGTCTTTCACCATCTCCTGGAGCTTTATCAAACTCATGTCCATTGAGTTGATGATGCCATCCAACCATCTCATTCTCTGTCATCCCCTTCTCCTCCTGCCTTCAATTTTGCCCAACATCAGGGTCTTTTCCATTGAGTTGGCTCTTGACATCAGGAAGCCAAAGTACTGGAATGTCTGTTTCAGCATCAGTCCTTCCAATGAATCCTCAGGGTTGATTTCCTTTAGGATTGACTGGTTTGATCTCCTTCCAGTCCAAGGGACTCTCAAGAGTCTTTACCAGCACCATAGTTTGAAAGCATCAGTTCTTCAGGGCTCAGCCTTCTTTATGGTCCAACTCTCACATGACTACTGGAAAAACTACTGGGAAGAACCACAGCTTTGACCATATGTCTCAGGGGTTTAATGTACAGCATAATGAATATAGTCAGTAATATTTCTTTATATGGTGATGGATTGTTAGTAAGTTATCATGGTGATCAATTCACAATGTGTATAAAAGCCAAATCCCAATGTTGCACAACTGAAATTAATACAATATTGTATGTCAACTATAGTTTTTAAAAGTTGAGAACATATGTAACATCATAATAATTTTTGCTACTAGGGTTTTATAACTAGTTTGAATACTAAACAAAGCCTGATACATTCCTGAGAATGTAAAAAAGGAAAACAAATAGACATGCCAGATTTACCTTGCAGTATGATATCTTTCTTTATTTAAATATTCCTTTATTAATTTTAAAATGTGTTCTGAATACCCTTCATGTGACATGCTAGCAACACACGTGGTAGCAGTTCAGTTAAATCCCAAAAGTTGAAAAATTTTTGTCACCTGAAGAAAGATGGACTATGAAATTAGAGGAAAGCTTAGTCTGAGGTCCAAAGAATTTCTACACAGAGACCATGTGTTTGTTAAAGGGAAATTGTACTGTCTGTGAAGAAGAGGGAAGGGAGATTTGAAACCATGCCACAAGATGCCTAGATGGTTGCATTATATCCAGCAGAAAACTACAAGTAACTATAGTTATCATTTCCCATTTAATTGAGGCACCTCATTTACCCTGTCACTAATTGCATAAGTACAGCAAAAGATTAGAAATGCATTTTCATGTTTTTCCAGATCCAGAAACATCATAGTTCAGATGTTGTTAACATGGCTTAAATGTATTTGCTCATGTGCAAATTATAGCAAGGTCAGAATACCGCGTTAAGAAATAATTATATGCATGTTAGAATAATTTGAGCATTGTCTTTCTGATGAACATCTGATCTCAACAGGTCCCTCTGAGGAGAATCTGACCATTCTAGGTCACACCTGCCAAGGCTTCCACATCAAAACCAGTGCACCTGCCTCTGGTCCATCTCCCAGATACATTTTTAACACATCATCTGCCAGGGGGAAAAAGATCACATAACAGAAGCTCACTTCAAATGAAAGATTTTCTGCAGAGAGGATTGGGAATTATGCTGCCAGGCTGGCAGACAATATGGAAGCATAAATCTGAAACCTATTCTCTTATGTCATCTTGTTTGAGACACTTCTATTACCATTTCAACCCTGAATTCTATTCCTAAATCTGTGCATTAAGTTAATATAAATAAATAAAATCCAAGTATTTTTTAAATTAAAACACTTTTTCAACCAGATTTAAAATAGAATCTCAACCATATGGATCTATAGAATCACTGTGCAAAATTTTTCTTTTCACACAAAATATGGTTTTGGCTTCAGATGCACATATCTGTCATTAGCTTTGGCATTGTGTATTACTAGGCTGTTTCTCAACATTCTATAAAATAAATAAAGAGGTGCTGCTAACACAGTGTCACTTGTTCAAACTAGCAAAAGGCCAACAAATTGACAGGATAAAAGATTGAATCATAATATATTTTGAGGAAATAATAATTTAATATATTCAAATACATAATTAATCTAAACCCATTAAGATATGACAACCATTCACTTTCATATTTCATGCATTCAATCCATAATTGGCTCAGAGAATATATTTTACAACAGTTTTAATAAAGTCATACATATATGGCACTGATAACTGCACTGTATGCATTCTGCCCTTTCTTATTAACAGAGACCATTTCCCTCCTAGGAAGAAATGGAATGAAAAATATAGCTCCCATCTTCCCTTGCAGGTAGATTTGACTGCATAACTAGACTAGCTAATGAACCTCAACAGATGTTTGCTAAAGGATTCTGGACATGTTTTCTTTCCTAAGATCCTCCTCAACCCCTTCTCATGGATGCCCATATTGCTCCTTTTCCCTTATTTCTGCCTGGAACACAGACATGCTGGCTGAAGTAGAGGCAACTATAAAACAATGAAAAAGAAATTCAAGAGAGTCCCAGAGACTGTGATGTCCCCTGATAGCATAGAGAGTATTGCCTAGGAAAAGACTTCTTGCTGCATGAGAATAAGCCTACTGTTCCTTTTTATTCTTTTATTTTTTTTCCCTTTAGTTCCTGAGGCACAAATACTAAGTGTGCAGTTTGATGGCTTTGTAGCATATGTATAAACTCATGTAACCACCATCCACATCAAGATATGTGCGACTCTTCAGAAGCCTCCATCCCTTCTCCAAAGGCAAATTCTAGTCTAATCTCTAAACCCAAATTTCTTTAAATCACTATTTAGTCAATTTACTGTTCAGTTCAGTTCAGTTGCTCAGTTGTGTCTGACTCTTTGTGACCCCATGGACTGCAGCACGCCAGGCTCGCCTGTCCATCACCAACCCTGGAGGTTGCTCAAACTCAGGTCTATTGAGTCCGTGATACCATCCAACCATCTCATCCTCTGTCACCCTTCTTCTGCTGCCCTTAATCTTTCCCAGCATCAGGGTCTTTTCCAATGGATCAGCTCTGATGAGAACATCAGGTGGCCAAAGTATTGGAGCTTCAGCTTCAGCATCAGTCCTTCCAATGAATATTCAGGGTTGATTTCCTTTAGGATTGACTGGTTTGATCTCCTTGTAGTCCAAGGGACTCTCAAGAGTCTTCTCTAGCACCACAGTTCAAAGGCATCAGTTCTTTGGTGCTCAGCCTTCTTTACTGTCCAACTCTCACATTTGTACATGACTACTGGAAAGACCACGGCTTTGACTATACGGACCTTTGTTGGCAAAGTGATGTGTCTGCTTTTTAATAAGCTGTTTAGTTTTGTCATAGTCAAATATAATTATATTTAATTTTTTTAATAAGTAAATTATCTGTTGATATAGCTTAGGATTGTATTTGGTCCCCCTCATAATATGTTTAAAAGTTGACCTCTGATAAAAACTTTTTAATCCTACATAAAGTTTCCACATTTTGGGATCATATATTTTATAATTTTCTTTACCCCTCAATCTCATTTCTAATAATTTCTGTGAATATGAGCAAATATTATTTTCCTATTAGATACGGACAGCATATTAAAAAGCAGAGACATTACTTTGCCAATAAAGCCTGGCTTGTCAAAGCCATGGTTTTTCCAGTAGTCATGTATGGATGTGAGAGTTCGACTTTAATGAAAGCTTAACACCAAAGAATTGATGCTTTTGAGCTGTAGTGTTGGAGAAACTCTTGAGAGTCCCTTTGATTGGAAGAAGTTCTTACAGTCCATCCTAAAGGAAATCAGTCCTGAATATTCATCGGAAGGACCAGTGCTGAAGCTGAAACTCCAATACGTTGGTCACCTGATGCAAAGAACTGACTCACTGTAAAAGATCTGGATGCTTGGAAAGATTAAAGACAGGAGGAGAAGGGGACAACAGAGGATGAGATGGTTGGATGTCATCACCGACTTGATGGACATGAGTTTGAGTGAGTTCTGGGAGTTGGTGATGGACAGGAAAGCCTGGTGTGCTGCAGTCCATGGGGTCACAAAGAATAGGACAAGACTGAGCAACTGAACTGAATAGGTAAGAAGTTTTCTAAGCATGCTAATTTCACAGGACATAGTCAAGCACTGGCATTGTTAAATAAAATGGATATGTACAAATTAGGGATTTTGCTCTCCTCTTCTTGCCTTATTAACCCTTTTCCATCTAAAACAATGCCACAGTACTGCTCATCTCATCAGTTTGGGCAAGACAAACGACCCAGAAAAAAGTCGGACCAATGAAACTCAATCAATTTCCCAGATTCTATAGGTGTGAATTTGAAGTAGATAAAAAGTAAGAGCTTGCTGTGTCAATTTTTTCAAATCAGAGAGCAAAAAGAAGCTTTCAGGTGGACCTGGGTCAGATATTGAACCCTGCAGAGCCTTGATAGGTTACAGAGCAATAACCTACAAAAGCCATGAATACCAAACAAGTCAGGCCGACCAAACTGTGATGCCTGCGGCTCCCCCAGCTGATCTCTTCTAGCAGGTCCTTCTCTGGAGACAACAAAGGATATGAGGAAAATGTAGAAGAGACGCACTGCTTAGAAACTGACAAACATTTCAGATTAGACTTACTCTAACCCCCTAAACTTTTTAAAGATCTTTTTATATGCTTCATTCTGTATCATAATGATATAATGAATTTGTTACAAACTTCATGATTGTGAAAACCAAGGACTGTCTGATGTCTTAAATTAAGGTCCTGAAAGGAAAATATTGTCAACCCTTTTCTTTTCTCTTTTAATAAATGATTTTGTGCTCTCTGCTTTACTTTCAAAATTTGTCCACATAAGGTCTGCGACAATGATTTGAACATTTTTAGTTGACAGAGGTGACAACAAACACAAAAATAGATTCAAGTTACTGAAACTAGAGAGATGATTAATTAATACTACTTTCCACTTTACATGGGCTCTAACACAAATTTTAACACAAAAATAGCAAAAATATTCTTTTGATAAAGATTAAGTCATAAAATTAAAGCAGGAAAAATACTCTTGAGCCTGACATCTATAGAGGTATGCAATTTTGGTTGTTTTTTTCCTGAATATTACTGCAATAAGTATAAAGATCTCTAAACAGATTGTTCTATAAAAACTCAATATATCTTATCTCAGACATATAGATATTTGTCCATGGATATAAGAAGCCAGAGGATAAATGTGTAACGTTTTATCCAAAAGTGTCAATTTTAATCCATGGAATATCTTTAAAATATCAGTATGCATTATGGAATGTAATAAAGTGTTAGTCTCTCAGTGGTATCTGATTCTTTGCAACCCCATGGAGTGTAGCCCACTAAGCTCTTCTGTCCATGGAATTCTCCAGGCAAGATTACTGGAGTGGGTTGTCATTTCCTTCACCAAGATTGTAACAAAAGAAATGCTATTATATTATGGATGAGAAAATACTAATTTATTTAAATGCTTCAAGATAAAATAGTTTCTCAAGTAAACTCAACTATGAAACAAGTTTCAGTGGTTCTTTGATAGAAAAATTTAGGACCCATAGAAGGAAATACATAATTTATTTTTTAACAAAAAATAGGTCAATATTAAAAAAAAATTAGAGTAAAATCAGCAATTATAGTGAGGATGAAATAAATTCCTTGTAAATCATTCAAAAAGTAAAGTAATTTTCTATCTTCATGTTTTGCCAAATTTGAAAGTTTCTTTAATGTCTTATGTTATCTCAATCAAAGAACATAAAATATTTTTGTCATTAGCTTCTTGTCAAACCTATATTTGCTTCCTTAGGTTATACTTACTAACTTATACACATACTCAGATTTTGTTATTTAAAATATAGTTAGCAATCCCAAGGATGGCTGAGCCTGATGGGCTGCCGTCTATGTGGTCGCACAGAGTCGGACACGACTGAAGAGACTTAGCAGCAGCAGCAGCAGCATGCCTCAAAATAACCACTAATATTTCATTTTTATCATCGAGAAAACATTTCAATAAAATCATATAGATGCACATCAGCTTATACTGAGTTATGTTCACATCTAAGTTAGTTAATTAGTTCAGTCACTCAGTCGTGTCCCACTCTTTGCAACCCCATGAATTGCAGCACCCCAGGCCTCCCTGTACATCACCAACTCCCAGAGTTTACTCAAACTCATGTCCATCAAGATGGTGATGCCATCCAACCATCTCATCCTCTGTTGTCCCCTTCTCCTCCTGCCCTCAATCTTTCACAGCATCAGGGTCTTTTCAAATGAGTCAGTTATTTGCATCAGGTGGCCAAAGTATTGGAGTCTCAGCTTCAACACCAGTCCTTCGAATAAATATTCAGGACCCATTTTCTTAAGGATGCACTGGTTGAATCTCCTTGCAGTCCAAGGGACTCTCAAGAGTCTTCTCCAACACCACAGGTCAAAGGCATCAATTCTTCAGCACTCAGCTTTCTTTATAGTCCAACTCTCACATCCATACATGACCACTGGAAAAACCATAGCCTTGACTAGATGGACATTTGTTGGCAAAGTAATGTCTCTGCTTTTTAATATGCTGTCTAGGTTGGTCATAACATTTCCTTTAAGGAGCAAGCGTCTTTTAATTTCATGGCTGCAGTCACCATCTGCAGTGATTTTGGAGCCCCAAAATATAAAGTCTGCAACTGTTTACAGTGTTTCCCATGTTTCCCTATTTGCCATGAAGTGATGGCACCAGATGCCATGATCTTAGTTTTTTTAATGCTGAGCTTTAAGCCAGATTTTTCACTCTCCTGTTTCACTTTCATCAAGAGGCCCTTTAGTTCTTCTTTTCTTTCTGCTTTAAGGGTGTGTCATCTTCATATCTGAAGTTATTGATATTTCTCCTGGCAATTTTGATTCCAGGTTGTGCTTCATCCAGCCCAGTTTCTCTTGATGTACTCTGCATATAAATTAAATAAGCAGGGTGACAATATACAGCTTTGATGTACTCCTTTTCCTATTTGAACCGTCTGTTGTTTCATGTTCAGTTCTCACTGTTACTTCCTGACCTGCATACAGGTTTCTCAAGAGGCAGGTCAGGTGGTCTGGTATTCCCACAATTTTGCACAGTTTGTGGTGATCCACACAAAGGCTTTGGCATAGTCAATAAAGCACACATAGATGCTTTTTGGAACTCTCTTGCTTTTTTGATGATCCAAAAGATGTTGGCAATTTGATCTCTGGTTCTTCTGCCTTTTATAAATCCAGCTTGAACATCTGAAAGTTCACAGTTCACGTATTGTTGAAGCCTGTCTTGGAGAACTTTGAACATTAATTTACTAGTGTATGAGATGAGTGCAATTGTCCGGTAATTTGAGCATTCTTTGGCATTGCCTTACTTTGGGATTGGAATGAAAACTGACCTTTTCCAGTCCTGTGGCTACTGCTGCCTTTTCTAAATTGCTGGCATATTGAGTGCAACACTTTCACAGCATCACCTTTTAGGATTTGAAATAGCTCAACGGGAATTTCATCACCTCCACTAGCTTTGTTCATAGTGATGCTTCCTTAGGCCCACTTGACTTCACATTCCAGGAATCCTGGCTCTAGGTGAGTGGTCACACCATCGTGATTATCTGGGTCATGAAGCTCTTTTTTGTACAATTTCTTTGTGTATTCTTGCCACCTCACTTAATATCTTCTGTTTCTGTTAGGTCCATACCATTTCTGTACTTATTGAGTCCATATTTGCATGAAATGTTCCCTTGGTATCTCTAATTTTCTTGAAGAGATCTCTAGTCCTTCCCATTCTATTGATTTTCTCTGTTTCTTTACACTGATCACTGAGGAAGGCTTTCTTATCTCTCATTGCTATTCTCTGGAACTCTGCATTCAAATGAGTATATCTTTCCTTTTCTCCTTTGCTTTTCACTTCTATTCTTTTCAGAGCTATTTGTAAGGCCTCTTCATACAACCATTTTGCTTTTTCATATTTCTTTTTCTTGGGGATGGTCTTGATTCCTGGCTCTTTTACAATGTCACAAACTCAATCCATAGTTCATTAGGCACTCTGTCTATCAGTTCTAGTCCCTTAAATCTATTTCTCACATCTACTGTATAATTGTAAGGTATTTGATTTAGGTCATACCTGTATGGTCTAGCGGTTTCCCCTACTTTCTTCAATTTAACTCTGAATTTGGCAATAAGGAGTTCACGATCTGAGCCACAGTCAGCTCACAGTTTTGTTTTTGCTCTCTGTATAGACCTTCTCCACCTTTGGCTGCAATGAATATCATCTGGTGATGTCCATGTATAGAGTCTTCTCTTGTGTTGTTGGAAGAGGGTGTTTGCTATGACCAGTGCATTCTCTTGTTAAAACTCTATTAGCCTTTGCCCTGCTTCATTCTCTACTCCAAGGCCAAATTTGCCTGTTACTCCAGGTGTTTCTTAACTTTCCACTTTTGCATTCCAGTCCCCTATAATGAAAAGGACATCTTTTGGGGGTGTTAGTTCTAGAAGGTCTTGTAGGTCTTCATAGAACCATTCAGCTTCAGATTCTTCGGCATTAGTGGTTGGGGCATAGACTTGGATTACCTTGATACTGAATGGTTAGACTTGGAAATGAACTGAGATCATTCTGTCATTTTTGAGATTGCATCCAAGTACTTCCTTTTGGACTCTTTGTTGACTCTGTTGGCTACTCCATTTCTTCTAAGGGATTCTTGCACACAGTAGTAGATATCATGGTCATCTGAGATAAATTCACCCATTCCAGCTCATTTTAGTTTGCTGATTCCTAAAATGTGGATGTTCACTCTTGCCATCTCCTGTTTGACCACTTCTAATTTTCTTGATTCATGGACCTAACATTCCAGGTTCCTATACAATATTGCTCTTTACAGCATTAGACCTTGCTTTCATCACCAGTAACATCCAGAACTGGGTGTTGTTTTTGCTTTGGCTCTGTCTCTGTATTCTTTCTGGAGTTTTTTCTCCACTGATCTCCAGTAGCATATTGGGCATCTACCGACCTGGGGAGTTCATCTTTCAGTGTCCTATCTTTTTGACTTTTCATATTGTTCATGGGTTTCTCAAGGCAAGAATGCTGAAGTGGTTTGCCATTCCCTTCTCCAGTGGACCATGTTTTTTCAGAACTCTCTACCATGACCCATCCGTCTTGGGTGGCCCTACAAAGTATGGCTCATAGTTTCACTGAGTTAGACAAGGCTGTGGTCCATGTGATTAGATTGGGTAGTTTTCTGTGACTGTGGTTTTCAGACTGTCTGCCCTCTAATGGAGAAAGATAAGAGGCTTATGGAAGTTTCCTGATGGGAGACTAACTCAGGGGGAAACTGGGTCATGTTCTGATGCAAGGGGCCATGCTCAGTAAATCTTTAATCTAATTTTCTGTTGATGGGTGGAGCTGTTTCTCCTTCCTCCTATTTACCTGGGGCCAAACTATGGTGGAGGTAATGAAGATAATGGTGACCTCTTTCAAAAGATCCCGTGCATGTACTTCTACACTCAGTGCCCTCAACCCTGCAGCAGGCCACCGCCAACCCACGCCTCCACTGGAGACTCCTGGACTCTCACAGGCAAGTCTGGGTCAGTCTCTTTTGGGGTCACTGCAAAGACTGAGACAGAACTGTGTTTGAGCATCTCCTGTGGAGGTATGGGTCAGCAGTGCAGTGCCACAGGCACAGGGGCTCTGGGTGCAGCAGACCTGGGTATGGCATAAGTCCTCTTGGAGGGGGTTGCCATCAACCCCACCATAGACCTGCCAGAACTTACACAGGACTGGGAAATAGATTCTTGGAAGGCACAAACAGAACCTTGTGTATACCAGGACCCAGGAGAAAGGAGCAGTGACCCCACACCTAAGTTAACATATCATTTCTGAAGTAAATTCAATACAACAGTATTGATGATAAAGTAAGATTCTATGTGAGAACATAGTTTTAAGTGATATATTCATTTACTCAACACATCAACTTGTAAATGCGTACTATTTCTTTTTTAACTTCTATAAAATTAAAATGCTTCTATGATAAGATATAAGAGAATGCTTCATTGAGGAAATGACAATAGATCTGAGAGGATGACTAGTATTGACTATCAAGCTTTAGGCCCTTGCATAAGAAAGTGGCAGAGCTCACCAAATATAAAGTGATTAGTAAAAACAAACAAAATATATTTTATCACCAACAATGCTAAAACAGAAGCATTTGTAAAACCCATACCCATTCCTGAATATGCTGTCACTTCAGTTGTGTCCGACTCTGTGCGACCCCATAGACGGCAGCCCATCAGGCTCCACCATCCCTGGGATTCTCCAGGCAAGAACACTGGAGTGGGTTGCCATTTCCTTCTCCAACCTGAACATACATATATATATATATATATATATATATATATATATATATATATATAAATAACAACAAGAAGAAAAACAATAAATTACTTCCTAGTGAGCATGAACAAGAAGTAAAATATCTTGGCTAGATTCATTCATGCTATAGTTTGGATGTTCAAAGGCAATTTTAAATCTTTTTTTTTTAAATCTTTTTAAAAGGATTAATTTTTTAATTGAATGATAATTGCTTTACAGAAGTTTGTTGGTTTCTGCCAAACATCAACAAGAATGAACCATAAATATACACATGTCGCCTCCCTCTTGGACATCCCTTTGCATATCCCTCCCCATCTCACCTCTCTAGGTTGTTATAGAGTCCCTAATTTGAGTTCCCTGAGTCATACAGCAAATTTCCATTGGCTGTCTATTTTACATATGGTAATTAAGGACAGAGTGAGATGTGTGGAGAGAGTAACATGGAATACTACAATTTTAAATATTATTAGTTTTTTCCCAATAATTTGATCTTTCTCTTAAGCCTTCACCTTGTTGAGTTGCAGGAATGCTTAACTGAATAACCATTTAGCAAAAACTGTCTTCAAATCTTATTAAAATGTTGTTATAATCATTATACTATTTTATAATTATAATAAATTAATAATATCATAATTAATGATTACCTTATGATATTTTAAATAATTAAAGGAAACTTTTTTATCCTGTAAACCATTTTCAGATTAAAAATCAGTCTATTTCTTATGTTTCTATTTTTGAGAAAAGAAATCTTAAAATTAAAAGAATGGATAAATATACAGTAATATGTAGAAGTAAAAGTACCAAAACTAAGCACGGCTTTCATTGTCTATTCTTCCTGTATTCTATGGGGCAGTATCTCTTGTATGCCCTCTGCTGGCACTCTTGCATTGAGGATGTAACTTGTGATCTCTTGGTCAGAGCCTGGGTAAGGGTACCTGGCTGACTCAGTGGTATCCTAACTCCTTGCAGTCATCTGAAATATCTGGCTCTGACTTATTAAGTCTCAGACTTAATAAGTGTCCCAGACAGGGTAATCTATGATATAGCCCTCAGGGCAAGGCAACTAAAACCCTGTCTTCAGGCCGTCCTTCAGCAAGCTCCCAGATGTGCTTTCTGTTTCTGATTCCATTCCATTCCTCAAGGAAACAAAGAGTGGCTGAGAAACATCCTGAAAGACGCAAACTTTTAGGAACTCCTTCTACCTGAACGTTTGCTGTTAAATTTTCCAGGGTACCAATCTCTGCAACTCTACATTCAATCTTATTCTCAGTGATCTGATCAGTTTCAGTGGTCCTGCACCTTCTACAACCGGAGTTTTTGGTTTTCTGTTTCTATTTCCTGTATTGCATTGTTTTACTGTACACCACGCTTCAAGGCACTGTTGCCAAAGATAAAAAGATCTTCTTGTCTACTTTTCATGTATGGTCCTGCTCGCCTGACCACGGGAAAGATAGTGAAGTGAAGTCGCTCAGTCATGTCCGACTCTTTGCGACCCCATGGACTGTAGCCTACCAGGCTCCTCTGTCCATGGGATTTTCCAGGCAATAGTACTGGAGTGGATTGCCATTTACTTCTCCAGCAGATCTTCCCAACCCAGGGATCGAACCCGGGTCTCCCGCATTGTAGACAGATGCTTTACTGTCTGAGCCACCAGGGAAGTCCATGGGAATGATAAGTGAGCATTACAAGAATTAGGAAAATCTTCTCTTAAGAAAATACCTAGGCTTTCAATGTTGTTATATTACTACCTAATCCTACTTTTGGAGAAGGCAATGGCAACCCACTCCAGTACTCTTGCCTGGAGAATCCCATAGACAGAGGAGCCTGGTAGGCTGCAGTCCATGGAGTCACTAAGAGTCAGCCACGACTGAGCGACTTCACTTTCACTTTTCACTTTCATGCATTGGAGAAGGAAATGGCAACCCACTCCAGTGTTCTTGCCTGGAGAATCCCAGGGACGGGGGAGCCTGGTGGGCTGCCATCTCTGGGGTTGCACGGAATCAGACATGACTGAAGCAACTTGGCAGCAGCAGCAGCAGCAATCTTACTTTTAAAGGTGAGGTTTTTTCCTCCTAAATTTCTAGGACAATTCCTAATTTTCCACTCACAAAACATATCCTCAACCCCAAGAAAGAAGTACTTAGACTAACTGAGGTAAATATTCTGTAGTCAGAAATGCCAATGGGAAAAACAAATTAATGATTATTTTAAAAGTCTTATCACTATTTCATATGCAGTTTTTTTAAATTAATTCTTATTGGAGTATAGTTGCTTTACAATGTGCTAGTTTCTGCTGTACAGAGAAGTGAATTAGATATACGCATATATGCAATTTTTATCCACACAATTATACTCTGAAAAGTCTATCCAAGAGAAACCCATGCTAAAATGACAGGACAAGTGTGTGCCATTCTTAAAACTTCATGGCAACAATATTAAAGTTCTAGATAATTATTGATTGCACACCTTGTGTCAACATAAGACAATATCTCTCAAAGGGATATTGTTAAGTGAAAAAACTACAAGTCATATTAGAATAATTATAGAATGATGAAATCTTTTTAAAATAAAAATGTTTATTTGAAGAGACACATACGCATAATTATGTTTATTAAATGTGCAGACAAAATACCAAGTTAACACAAACCAAATTGTTAACCATAGTCTGTGGTTGTGTCTGCAAACTACCAGTTAGGAGACTGACATTAGATACTCACTTAGTTTTCCTCCGTATAGCTTGATTCTTTTCAGAATATATTCACATATCAGCTGTACAGGGTTTTCATAAATGAAAAAAAAGAGTAAACTGAATTATTCAAATATACATTTAAATGATTAATAAGAAGGTTTTTGTGAAGATTCTGGAGGGAAAATTCCAGTCACTAAATGTGCTGGCATCAAACCTTTAGTAACATTTATATTTGAATCTCTGCTATCTGACAATTAAAACCTATTTGCTCAAAAAGAGAAATAGCACATAGCAAAGTGGTCTGTTGCTAGGATTCCAGATTGGATTAATGTTGAAAATGTTAAGGAAAATTGTACAAAAGCAGTTCTATTTACACAGCATGAAATACAGATTTTTCAAGCAGGGTCGGCTGACATAAAATGGAAGCTTCAAAAAAAAAAGAAAACATTTTTCACTTAAATGTAGTTGACAAGCAATTTGAGGGATTTTTTTTTTTTTTTTTTTTGGTTTTAAAGAAAATGTCTTTGAAAATTTAACCTTGATTTTAAGAAGCTCAAATGTCTGCATGTTGTGAATCATGAAACAAGTCCCCTAAAAAAGATATCTAAATCTATTTCAGGTGCTTTTTAATTTCTAAATTTTTTACCTTATATGTTAGAGGGGAAAATAACATTTTTTAAAAAAAATTTCCAAGACAATAATTTCAATGTTACTTTTAATATTTCCTTTATAGAGATTTTATCATTTATTGGTGCGTATGATTTTACTCAAAGTAGATAAACTGCTTTTAAAATGTGATGCTGAACAACTGTAAGACAGACTACAACTGGCATGCTGCTTTCTGCTCCTTTTTGGATTCATGAAATTATTTTAAATGTCTAGCAGGCACTTACTGATTTAGAAAATACCTTTTGATATTCATTTTGTGCATGCTATTTTATGTATCCTGATTGAGTTCTACTCTAATTAGTCAAGTGTAAATAATTTTAAAAATGCTATTTGATTACATCTTTAGCTTTCTTCTTTTTGTATACTTTGTAGCTCTTCTTTGATACACATATGTACAAATGCATGTATCACATTTCTTTTAATTAACATCTATTGAAAGATGCTATGAAAAATACATAAAGGTAAATGTTCAAAGAGGAACTTGTTCATAAATTGAAGTTTATTGCAATTTCAGTGAAATGTAGCCTATATAAAATTCTTTAAAAATAGTCTTGTTTATTTAATACAGATTATCATTTGGTTTAGAATTCTCATCGCTTTCTTTCCCTGGTAATTATTATTAATACAATTATTGCAATTTGATTTTTAACAAGTACATTTTAAGTAGTATATTAGATTTAAAATTAGTATTATTTAAAATCCAAAATCACTACAGATGGTGATTGCAGCCATGAAATTAAAAGGTGCTTACTCCTTGGAAGGAAAGTTATGACCAATCTAGACAGCATATTAAAAAGCAGAGACATTACTTTGTCAACAAATGTCCGTCTACTTAAGGCTATGGTTTTTCCAGTAGTCATGTATGGATGTGAAAGTTGGACTATAAGGAAAACTGAGCACTGAAGAAATGATGCTTTTGAACTGTGGTGTTGGAGAAGACTCTTGAGAGTCCCTTGAACTGCAAGGAGATCCAACCAGTCCATCCTAAAGGAGATCAGTCCTGGGTGTTCATTGGAGGGACTGATGTTGAAGCCGAAACTCCAATACTTTGGCCACCTGTGCAAAGACCCTGATGCTGGGAAAGATTGAGGGCAGGAGGAGAAGGGGATGACAGAGCATGAGATGGTTGGATGGCATCACCGACTCAATGGACATAAGTTTGGGCAAACTCTGGGAGTTGGTGATGGACAGGGAGGCCTGGCGTGCTGAGGTTCATGGGGTCGCAGAGTCAGACACGACTGAGTGACTGAACTGAACTGAAAATTATTCACATTCACTGTATATTCTTACTATATTATTCTTTTAAACCCGATTTTTTTTCTTTTTTATGTTAAAAATAACCTTCACAGAATAACTGAAGGTACCTCTTTATTGATACTTTCTATTTTCATCTTGGTTCTTTGCCTAAAATTTTCTCCTTTAGATCATTTAAATTCAGGTTACTCTCAAATACTCTGTTTACACAATAGTTTCCTGGACAAGTATCATAAAAAAATAAATATATAAATAAAAACAAAATAAAGAAATCTATAGGCAACATACTTAGTTATTATTATTATTATATTAGAATTGGTATAGATAGAAAAATATATTTTTGCATAAGAAGAACTATCAATGGATCAATGTAATTTGCATCTAGATTGGAAGTTTGAGACTGACATGTACCCATACTGTATTTAAAATAGATAACCAATAAGGACCTACTGTTAAAAAAATAAATATTATGTATGTATCAAATAGAAGAGACAAAAACAGTAATTTTGCTTAATTTATGAAGGAATAATGAGTGACTATAATGATTTAAATGTCTGTTACTTAAAAATATTATGCAACAAGTGAAAATATAGCATGTTCAATTTCACTAAATAGGTTTTTAGCCAGATTTCTAACTTTGCATTTCATGAAAGCTTTTCATTTCCCCAAATCTTATGCTTTCCTTCCATTATCAAGCAATACAATCAACCAATCTTACTGAAGAAATTTCTTTAGTTCACTTGGTCACACAAAAAGCATTTGCTAATCTCTTTATAACTAGAAGTTATAAGGTGTAGTCACCCATAAACCTCTCTAAGTATTTACTGTTTAAAAGCTATGATCACAGTTCTGTGTCCAAATAAACAGTTGAAGGATACAGGAGGTACTTAATTTTTGTACCTTAGACAATGAAATTCATTAAACTAAAAGCAGCCATCTCTGAACATCCTTCACCTCAACATTCAAATTATGTCAATTACAAATCAAATTGAATAAACAAGACTCCACATTAAAAAGTGTAATTTGAATTGCTTAATATATAAGGCAATTCTTATGAGCATTACTGGACTTCAAAATATGAAAGCTATTAAAAAGACATGATAAAAAATTTTTGGAATGGGTCAAAATAAAATAGAAACAAAACAATCCATATTATATCAGGAAATTTAATGCTATTCTTACTCCTCATGATCTTAGAGAAGAGACCAGGGTTTATCTCAAATAAATCAACAAAAATGAATTCTAGGTATCAAATGAGCTAATTTTGTCTATTAAATTAAAATGGTTCAAATACTGTATAGTATTTTTATATTTTAGTTTCAGTTAGAAAATAAAGTTACATCAAATGGCAAAATAGCAAAGAAAACAGAAATGATAATTTTCTGCCAGTCCTGTGAACTGCTTTGTCAGATACCATTTTTCTTCACAATACCTACCAATTATCATTTTGAAAGTCTCTGCTCCCTTTTGAGTGAATAATTTCCCCTTCTCTAAGTAGCCCCCAAATTCCTAACAGCTTGTTGTGAAGAGTAGTGTATCACATCTTTGTTGGGATTCAGACAAAACAGACAAGGCCCTGAGTATCTTATTAAGAGACACAAATGAAACTCTTTAAATAACATTTTTATTACCTTCCCTACAGTTTCTATGAAAAAGTGAAGTATTATATTAAAATATGTTATTAAAAATATTTACATTCTCTATTTTATTGCTTTACAGATTTTGAAGTTTAAAAATCAAATGACATCCACAGTTACCATTCTTGTTGCATTATAGCCAACCCATAACGCACTTTTACTGTTTAGGTTTAAATTGAAATGCCAGCACATTCACAAAAATTACAAACACGTAATTAAGCTGGTTCTATATTAATGAATTACATTCCTTGAGGCATGCAGGTTTATGCTTATCAAAGGTGATATTTATCACTGTTTACCTGAGCACTGAAGATTATTAGACTCTTCTGAACTCAAAAGGCCCCAAACAGTATATCAGTATATGTCCATTTATTTACTGTAAAACATATCACTAGATGATTTACAATTTCAGTATATGTATATGTGTGTATACACACACACACACACACACACACACACAGTTTGAATCATATATGACTGTTTAGCAAACCACTTTAAATCTTCATATGGCTAAAAACATCAAGAGGGATACCTGGACTTCCTTATATTTCCTTCCCTTCAGATATTTTTGTTCTCGTTTCTCTCTCTAATCCCCATCTACTGCCTCCATTATACATATACAGCTTCGTGCCATTTCAGAGGTCTTAGAGACTTTATTTTCTTTGATGATTTTTCTTTCTGTTCTTTGGATTGGATTATTTCCACTCATCTACATTACATTCACTGGTTTTTACTTTTGCCATCACAAAATTGCTGTTACACATATATAGTGAATCTTTCATTTCAACTGTTGTTCAAGTTAGAACTTTTCATTTGGCTCTATTTATTAATTTCCATTTCTCTGATATTTATTTGTTGAATCATTGTTTCCATAATATCTTTCAATTTTCTAAACACAACTTACTTATTTTCTTTGAATATATGTACACGAGCTGCTTTAAAGTCTTTCTTTTTTTCCTACTAAATCTAACATCTAGGTGTCCTAAAAGTCAGCTTTTATTGAGTGTTTTATCATCTATAGTGTGGGTAAAAATCTCCTTTGTCTTTCTTGCGTGTCTATTAGTTTCGGTTGAATATCAAATATTTTAGAAAGTAGTTTCTAGCAGCTTTGGAATGTGATTTTTGTTATCACTGAGGTTTCTGTTTGTTTATATGTTCTGCTAGTTTGGTTAGACTTATATTGTGGTATTTGTTTCCCCTACATTGTTTCCTCCAAGCTGATGTCTCTCATCAGATTTTATAATTTTAATTTATATTTTTTAGCCTGGTTCATGAAGGATCAGACCTTTGTTTGCATAGTTTAATGGTCAGCAAATATTTCAGCAGACCTGTGATCAGATACTTCAAACTCTGCTGACGAAGCCAAACATTGATTGAAGAAAGCATTCAAACTTGCAGCCATTTCTCAAGTATTACTTGAGTTTCATATTTTGTTGTGCCCTCTTGGATCTCTGCAACATACAAACAGTTAATCAGTTAGCCAGGGATCTGTGATGACATTATCATCATCCTATGGATTTCTTACTTCCAGATTCTTCCTATTAAATTTCTGGATAATCTAACAAATATCCCAAAATGCACTGGAAAACTTCAGGTTTTCCCTGTTTTGACTAGTGACACTGGTTTCTGTCCTTCATTCTAAATTGAATCCTCCACCTCTGGCAACTACAGATGTTTGCCATTCAGCCAAGAATCTAATGAGCTAATGGGAGAAGGATGGGATGGGGAAGGTTGACAAAGACTGAACACATTTTTTAGACAAAGCTGCAAGAATTTTTAAGAAGAAGAATTATTTCATATTTTTATATTCCATTTATCATACATTTCAAGTGCCCTTAAATTATTGTTTTAAAAAGCTGCATCCAAGAGTTACTAGTTTTCTGCAGAAACTGTGACTTCTTCATATAGCCTTTAGCAGAAGTTGAAGACCTCTAAACTACTCACCTTAGATTCTTCTTTCCTTCCTTCTAAGACTTGTCTTGTGGCCTAACATACTGTTTGTTATAAAGAATATTCCATGTGCACCTGAGAAGAATGTGTACTCTGCTATTTTATACTGTTACATAAAATTGGTCTACCAGTCAGTTCAGTTCAGTACAGTCACTCAGTTGTGTCTGACTCTTTGTGACCCCATGAATTATAGCACGCCAGGCCTCCCTGTCCATCACCAACTCCCGAAGTTTACCCAAACTTACATCCATCAAGTCGGTGATGCCATCCAGCCATCTCATCCTCTGTCGTCCCCTTCTCCTCCTGCCCGCAATCCCTCCCAGCATCAGAGTCTTTTCCAATGAGTCAACTCTTTGCATGAGGTGGCCAAAGTATTGGAGTTTCAGCCTCAGAATTAGTCCTTCCAATGAACACCTAGGACTGATCTCTTTTAGGATGGACTGCTTGGATCTCCTTGTGTCCAAGGGACTCCCAAGAGTCTTCTCCAACACACAGTTCAAAAGCATCAATGCTTCAGTGCTCAACTTTCTTCACAGTCCAACTCTCACATCCATACATGACCACAGGAAAAACCATAGCCTTGACTAGATGGACCTTTGTTGGCAAAGTAATGTCTCTGCTTTTGAATACACTATCTAGGTTGGTCATAACTTTCCTTTCAAGGAGTAAGCGTCTTTTAATTTCATGGCTGCAATCACCATCTGCAATGATTTTGGAGCCCCCCAAAATAAACTATGACACTGTTTCCCCATCTATTTCCCATGAAGTATGGGACAAGATGCCATGATCTTAGTTTTCTGAATGTTGAGCTTTAAGCCATTTTTTCACTCTCCACTTTCAGTTTCATCAAGAGGCTTTTTAGTTCCTCTTCACTTTCTGCCATAAGGGTGGTGTCATCTGCATCTCTGAGGTTATTGATATTTCTCCCAGCAATCTTGATTCCAGCTTGTGCTTCTTCCAGCCCAGAGTTTCTCATGATGCACTCTGCATATAAGTTAAATAAGAAGGGTGACAATATACAGCTTTGACATACTCCTTTCCCTATTTGGAACCAGTCTGTTGTTCCATGTCCAGTTCTAACTGTTGTTTCCTTACCTGCATATAGGTTTCTCAAGAGGCAGGTCAGGTGGTCCGGTATTCCCATCTCTTTCAGAATTTTCCAGTTTATTGTGATCCAGTCAAAGGCTTTGGCATAGTCAATAAAGCAGAAATAGATATTTTTCTGGAACTCTTTTGCTTTTTTGATGATCCAGCGGATGTTGGCAATTTGATCTCTGGTTCCTCGGCCTTTTCTAAAACTAGCTTGAACATCTGGAAGTTCATGGTTCAAGTAATCCTGAAGCCTGGCCTGGAGAATTTTGAGCATTGCTTTACTAATGTGTTAGATGAGTGCAATTGTGCAGTAGTTTGAGCATTCTTTGACATTGCCTTTCTTTGGGATTGGAATGAAAACTGACCTTTTCCAGTCCTGTGGCCACTGCTGAGTTTTCCAAATTTGCTGGCATATTGAGTGCAGCACTTTCGCAGCATCATCTTTCAGGATTTGAAATAGCTCAACTGGAATTCCATCACCTCCACTAGCTTTGTTCGTAGTGATGCTTTCTAAGGCCCACTTGACTTCACATTCCAGGTGAGTGATCACACCATTGTGACTATCTGGGTCGTGAAGATTTTATTTTGTAAAGTTCTTCTGTGTATTCTTGCCACCTCTTAATATCTTTTGCTCCTGTTAGCATAAGGAGGTTTGTGACACTGTACAGGAGACAGGGATCAAGACCATCCCCATGGAAAAAAAAATGAATAAAAGCAAAATGGCTGGCTGGCGAGGCCTTCCAAATAGCTGTAAAAAGAAGAGAAGTGAAAAGCAAAGGAGAAAAGGAAAGATGTAAGCATCTGAATGCAGAGTTCCAAAGAATAGTAGGAGAGATAAGAAAGCCTTCCTCAGCAATCAAAGCAAAGAAATAGAAGGAAACAACAGAATGGGAAGGACTAGCGATCTCTTCAAGAAAATTAGAGATACCAAGGGAACATTTCATGCAAAGATGGGCTTGACAAAGGACAATTGGTCTATAGTGTTTTTCAAATGCTCTATTTCCACTTTGATATTCTCTCTGATTGTGCTATCCACTATGGAGAGTAGGACATTAGTTTCATACTATTATTGTACAGCTTTTTTTCTTTTCCCTCCCTTCAATTATGTTAATGTTTAATTCACATTTTTGGAGTCCTGATGTTTCATGCATATATTATTATAGCCTTCCTGGTGAATTGACACTCATCATTATACAATGTTCATCTTTACTTTTTGTAAAAATTTTTTATCTAAAATTTATTTTGTCTGATATTAAAATGGCCATCCCTGTTCTCATTCTCTTTTTTTTAACTACTTACAGGGAATATATTTTCCATCTTTTCACTTTCAACCTATGGTTTTCTTAGATCTAAAGTGTGTTTTGTGTGATAACTCTGGATCCTGAATCTTTATACATTTTTGCCAAACTATAGTTTTGATGGCAGGGTTAATACATTTAATTACTGATGAAGAAGCACTTACTTTTATCATTTTCTTTGTTTCCTGTATTATTTATAGTCTCTTGGTCTCTTTCCTCTCATTACTGCTGTCTTGTGTATTTAGTTGACTTTTTGTAGTGACATGTTTGGATTTCTTTCTTATTTCTTTGTGTTTCTGTGTGTGTATGCATATACATAAGTTTGTGGTTTCCACAGGGTTTAGATGACATCCTAAAGTTATAAAAATCTATCTTAAATTGATACCAACATAGCTTTTATTTCAGTTCAATCACTCAGTCATGTCCGACTTTTTGCCACCCCATGGACTGCAGCATGTCAGGCTTCCCTGTCCATCACCAACTCCCGGAGCTTGCTCAAACTCATGTCCATCCCGTCAGTGATGCCATCCAACCATCTAATCCTCTGTCATCCCCTTCTACTCCCACCCTCAATCTTTCCCAGCACCAGGGTCTTTTCCAATGAGTCAGTTCTTCGCATCAGGTGGCTAAAGTATTGGAATTTCAGGTTCAGCATCAATCCTTTCAATGAATATTCAGGACTGATTTCCTTTAGGATTAACTGGTTTGATCTCCTTGCAGTCCAAGGGACTCTTAAGAGTCATCTCCAACACCACAGTTCACAAGCATCAATTATTCAGCACTCAGCTTTCTTTATAGTCCAACTCACACATCTGTACATGACTACTGGAAAAAAAACATAGCTTTGACTAGATGGACCTTTGTTGGTATAATAATGTCTCTGCTTCTTAAAATACTGTCTAGGTTGGTCATAACTTATCTTCGAAGGAGCAAGGGTCTTTTAATTTCATGCCTGCAGTCACCATCGGCAGTGATTTTGGAGCCCCCCAAATTAAAGTCTCTCACTGTTTCCAAAGTTTCCTCACCTATTTGCCATGAAGTGATGGAACCAGATTCCATGATCTTAGTTTTATTTATTTATTTTAAAACATAGCTTTAATGGTATACAAACATCCACTTCTTTTTAGCTTCACTCCTTCACTTTCTGTTATTGATATCACAAAACACTTATTTATATGTTATGCAATTAAAATGTAGATTTTTAAAATATATATTTGACTTTCACATGCTATAAAAAATAAAAAGTATAGTTTAAAGCCAAAATTATAACAACACTGATTTTGCATACATCAATGTACTTAATTTGCTTCAAATTTCTGTCTAGTGTCCTTTTATTTTGATTTAGATTCATATTAACATTTCTTGTATGGACGATCTAATGGTAATGGACTTCCTCAGCTTTTGTTTATCTAGGAATGTCAAATATCTCTCATTTTTGAAGGAGAATTTGCCAGAGATATAGTTCCTGACTGCCAGTATTTTTCTTCCAGCATTGAAAAAATGTCATCCCCCTAAATTTTGGACTGCAAGATTTCAGATGAGAATCCATTAATAATATCATTGGGAATCGGTTATATGTGATTAGTCACTTTTTCCCCCTGCTTTCAATATTCTTTTTGTTGTTGGCTTTTGGCAGTTTGATTACAATGTTTATTGGTATGGGTTTTCAGATTTATTTTACTTGGGATTTGTTATGTTTCTTGGAAACTTATGTTCACAAATTTCATTAAATTTGGGAAGTTTCCAGTCATTATTTCTTCACATAATTTTTCTGTTTCTTTCTGTATCATTTTTCCTTCTGGTACTCCTATAATGTGTGTAGTAGTCTGATTGATAGTGTTGTTGTTGTTGTAAGATCCCTTAAACTCTATTAACTTTTTTCTTTTTTTTTGCTTTTTGAACTCAAAAATTTTAACTAATATGTTTTCAAGGTTTCTGACTTTCTTTTGCATGTGCAAGTCTGATGATGGACACCATCACTACGTTTTTCAATTATTATATTTTTCATCTCCAAATTTGTGTTTATTTTTATTATTTCTCTTTGTTGATATTCTCATTTTGTTCACAATTTTTTAAAAAATTTCTTTTAATCCTTATGCATGTTTCCTGTTAGCTCTTTAAGTGTTTTAAGGGAGTTGTTCTTAAGTCATTGTCTAGTATGTCTAGTGTCTGTTTCCTCACTGACTATTTCTAAAGATTCATTTTGTTCAATTGAATGGGCCATGTTTCCTTGTTCCTTTCTTTGCCTTATAATCTTTTGTTGAAAATTAGACATTTAAGAAGTAACAAACTCTCCCAGCCTTTGCAGTCTGGTGTGAAGAACTTTATTAATTAATTGAATCTTAAGTTTCAAGATTAACCTGATATAAAGGTGCAATTTCTTCTCAGGTGTAATATACATATCCATATATTCTATCTGGATATGTATGTGTGTGTGCGCGCACACAGTTTTTTCCAATTTCCCTCAGCTGATTTAAAAAGACAGAATTTCCCAAAGAGTTTCACCCAGCATTTTTTCAGGGTCCTAAATGATCTTTTGTATTCCTCTGCTCATTATCTCTTGTCCCTAAGGAGCTGTTGAGTCTTCAGTCCTTCAACTTTTATGTTCTGTACTATCCACCATCCCTGTATTACTTCTAGTCTGAGATTTTAACAATGCCATTCCTACCTGACCTCCACATAAGGAAGGATACATACCAGTCCCTTAGAAAGCCCACAGACAGGTCAGAATATTACAAACCCTGCAAACATTTTCTGGTCTGAGGGAAAGAATCTCGATTCGAGCTACTTCTTCACACTTATGTAGCACCAAGGAAGCAACGAAGCAAGGCAAATAAAAATGCTCTGATATTTCCTACCATTTTTAATATTACTTTGTCTTCTTTGGGCATTTGCTTAGTTGCTGTAGAGTTCTGACTGGTTTTCAGAGCTCCTATAAAGTTATTTTAGTCAGCCTGTGGTTTTCTATTTGACGTTACTGTTTGGAAATGATCCTGGAGCTTCCTATCAACTTAGTATCTCAAAGATAATCTAAGACACTGGAAAAAGATATAGTATCTTCTCATCTTCACTGGTTACTATAGGTCTGATTCTCTAGGCATTTAGTGTGTATTCTCCTCAGCCCTGCAAAAAAGCACTTTAGTAAAGCAAAACAATCTCTCAAGTATTACTTTGCATGGGGGAATTCAAACTGCCAGCATCTTTACTCTTTCCACTGAAACTTACTCAACAGGAGTGCTAGTGTAGTGTGATCTCTACATAAATATGACTGCAGTCTCTCTAGTTACTTGAAAATAAGTGCTCTTACACAAGCAGAGTGCTCACTGCTGTATGCTTAGGACTGAAATAGCATTTGCCTTCACTCCTGTGGAGATATTTGATAACTCACTTATATCTATCACATTCTCCACAGTCATGAAGATTTAACGCCAAAGATCACTCCACCTTAGGTTTCTTTTGTTCTTCGTCTTTGATTGCTTCTGGTTATAGATTAGGGAGATACAGATAGCAGCACTGGCTCACAACATAAAATGTCATATTTAGGTAATTATTCTGTTAGTATATTTTAAAATATCTCCTATTTTTAAAGATAAATTAAGCAGCACAATATTATGACCTTGTGGCAATCACTTATCTTTGTTACCATAACTAAAGTTTTTATTAGTATATAGTAGGTATTTTTTAGTTAGCAGGAAGTATACATAAAACTGCAACTCATATATCTCATACACATACATACACATACATATACAGACATGAATGTATTGCAAGGCTGTATAGTATAGTGGTTAAGAGAATGTATCCTGGCACTAGTCTTCCTAAGTTTCAACCTCAGTTCTATTATTTACTTCTTTGCAACCTGGGGCATATTTCTTAACCTGTCTGTAAATCATTTCTCTCAGGTGAAAAATGTGGGTAAAAGAAAAATAAAGCAAAATTTTTGTTATCTGAATTAAATTATTTGGCATCTACAAAATGCCAGACTACTTCCTATGTAACATAGCCTCATGTGTGTGCTCTGTTGCTCAATCAGTCTGATTCCCTGCAAGCCCACGGACTGCAGCCTGCCAGATTACTCTGTCCATGGTATTTTCCAGGCAAGAATACTGGAGTGGGTTGCCAATTCCTACTCCAGGGAATCTTCCTGATCCAGGGATCCAACCTGCATCTCTTGCATCTCCTGCACTAGCAAGCAGATTCTTTACTACTGAACCACTGTACCACCTGGGAAGCCAATATAACCTTGGCGAATGTTATATAATATAATATGTAGATATAATACATCATTAGCTTTGACAAATGTAAATTGCATGAGCTAAATGACTAAGTTGAATTTATTTATGTACCAGGTATACCAGTTTTCTTTCGGTTCAGTTCAGTTCAGTCACTCAGTCATGTCCGACTCTTTGTGACCCCATGGACTGCAGCACGCCAGGCTTTCCTATCCATCACCAACTCCCAGAGTGTACTCAAACTCAATCCATTGAGTCGGTGATGCCATCCAACCATCTCATACTCTGTCATCCCCTTCTCCTCCCACCTTCAATCTTTCCCAGCATCAGGGTCTTTTCAGATGAGTCACTTCTTCACATCAGGTGGCCAATGTATTGGAGTTTCAACATCAGCATTAGTCCTTCCAATGAATATTCAGGAGTGATTTCCTTAGGATGGACTGGTTGGATCTCCTTGCAGTCCAAGGGACTCTCAAGAGTCTTCTCCAACACCACAGTTCAAAAGCACCAATTCTTTAGCACTACAAATTCCAGTTTTTCTGTATGAATTTTATTTTCTTTATATATAAATACTTGTATATTTTTATTAAATACAGGGCTCATTGAAATTCTGGCTTTAGCTACTATGAGAAACCATTTTAGGTTTTATATGCTATATAAATTTGATAACAAAAATAAGGGTGGTTATAATACTAACACATTTAAGAGTGAAACTGACAATATTACTAATGATGACATGATAACAAGCATATTCTAGAACTTTTTCAAGAAATCTAAGAGATAAATATTATTATTATTTTTTTTTTTTTAGTTTTTTTTTTTTTTTAATTTTATTTTATTTTTAAACTTTACATAATTGTATTAGTTTTGCCAAATATCAAAATGAATCCACCACAGGTATACATGTGTTCCCCATCCTGAACCCTCCTCCCTCCTCCCTCCCCATACCATCCCTCTGGGTTGTCCCAGTGCACTAGCCCCAAGCATCCAGTATCGTGCATCGAACCTGGACTGATAAATATTAGATTTAAGGACTTAGTAGCTCTAGAAATCACAGCGAAGTCACAGGATGTAATTTAAATTATCAGAAAGAACATAGTTAAACAGAGGTAAAAAGAATATTGTCAAAACAGAAACCATGTCACAATTAAACTCCAATCTAATTTGATTAAATTGGTCAGTTCTATTCCATTGTACAGAAAAGAATGAATAAACTCTCTTACAGAAGGTAAAATTAGCTGATGCTTCAATACTTAAAAAAAGTTAATAGAGAAAAATATGAAAAGTGACAGTATTTGATTAATTTAAAAAAGAGAGATAAGGAAAAATTGATATAAATAGAATGATTTTGAAAAATTAGAAATTAAAATTAAATAATTCAGCAATAATATTAAATATGTAAAAACAAAAGATATAATCACAAAAATAATGTCAGAGTTATTAATATTTTTAAAGATATCCTATTTATAAGATGTATATCTTACAATAAGGCATTGTAATTATAAATGACAGGAAAACATACCACACAAACTACCAAAAGAAAATGGAAAAAATCAGGTGAACTCATATTCAATGATGAATGACTGCAACAAGGTACAGATGCCCACTCTTGCCGCTTCTAGCCTACCCAGTACTGGAGATCCTAAGACAGAGTAATTAGGCAAGGAAAAGAAATGAAAGCCATCTGGATGCAAAGGAAGTAGTAAAATTATCTCTGTTCATAGATGTCATGCTCTTTTATGTATACAAACCTAAATATTCTACAAAAAAAGCTGTTAGAACAAATAAACACATTCAGCACAGTTGCAGGATACAAAATCAACATATGAAAATCACTTATATTTTTTATTTACTAAAAATGAATACTCAAAAGAGAAAATTAAGAAAATAATTCCATTTTAGATAGCATCAAAAAGAACGAAATACTTAGAAATTAACTTAATCACAGAAACAACAAAGACTGAAAACTAAAGAACATTTCTGAAAGAAAACAGATACAAAGTAGTGGAATGATAGTCCATATTCATGAATTGGAAAACTTAATATTGTTAAGATGTCAATACCACCCAAAATGATCTACAGATTTAATGTAATCGCTATAAAGATCACAGTGATAACTCTTTTAGAAGTAAAATACAGGGTCCTAAAGTTCATATGAAAGCACAATCGCCTAAATAGCCAAAATAGTCTTGAAAAAGAAAATCAAAGTTTGAGGTCTCATATGTCCTGATTCCAAAACTTACTATAAAGTTGCGATAATTAGGGATGGTGACTGTAATTCAGTGTATCTTTAATCTCAGAAAAAGAATATTTATAGAAGCTTACCTGTTTTACATCTACAGTTGCCAAATACCTATTGAGATATTAAAGGATGTTTGCCCTGTACAAAATGACGATAATTTCAGTGTTCTTTTTATTTCTTTTGACTTATATTTGAATCTTTTCCCCTTATTTCCATTCCAGCAACTGTCAGTATGATGAATCCTAATTTCTGGTTTGCAATATTCTATTCTTGAAAACATTAGAAACAAGACAGCATAGATTGTTAGAAGCTTCAGTAAGAAGTATTCAGAGTCTGAGTCTTAATTTTCTCATAATTCAGAGCTCTAAATACACGAGTTGTAATTTATATGCTTCTAGAAATGTGTTAAATCTTTTACTTTACATTAAATATCAATGGTATATTTTACATTGAACCTTATTATTACTTAATATTACCTTATTCTTTTTTAAAATTTAAAACCCTCATAGCTACCAAGGAGAAAAACAAGCATTGTTTAGAAATATATAGGGATTTGCCTGGTGATCCAGTGGCTAGAACTCTATGCTCCCAATTCAGGGGGCTTAGGTTCAGTCCCTGGTCAGGGAACTGAATTCCACATGCCACAGCTAGGAGCTAGCGTGCCACAACTAAAATATCCTGCATGTACAGCTGAGGATCCCACATGCTAAAACTAAGACCTGGCACAGACAAGTAAATAAATAAAAGTATTTTAAAAAAGAAATACACAGTTTTCTTATCATTATATTTTCACTGTGAAGGATATGAAAGCACACAGTATGAGTGAAGATAGCCCAAACATTAGTGCATAAGGACCCTCTTCCCTCCAAAAAAATGCTCAGAGACTTAAAATAGTAAATATTTCTGGTTCATGCTACACAAGCAATGCAGAGAGTTCTGCTTTAATATGTTATCAACTCAAAAAGCTAAGCGAGTAAAGGCTTCATTTTAACATGTACTTCTGTACTTGACAAATGAAATAAGAAAAGTGGATAGACAGTATGGAATCTGGCTCTCAAGTATTTCACATGCCATTTTCCAGAGCAAGTCAAGCTTAAGTCCAAAGTGAGCAAGCTTAATTTCAAAGGAGTTGAGGAAATATGATCAGTCCTTTATAAAATATGCACAAGGAGAAAACTTGAAAAATACCCTAATGATCACTACACACAGTTGTAATAAATTTCTAGAAAATGATTTAACAGAGTCCATAAAACCTGGGAAGCCTAATAAACTTAAGGTGTATGGATTTTGTGAAAAACAAGATGTAAAGGGCTAAATCCAGTGCCTTTGTTCAGATGATCAAGGATTTGTGGAATTCTTTCATTAGGAAAGCATGAAGAAATTACATTATGTACCAGGAAAATAAAGAAATATTTCCAAGTAGGCAAAGGGCTAAAAGCACTATGTAACACATTACTCATATAATGTGACTATATTAGAAATATACTAGAAGATTTTAGTCAGGACTATAGTTCTTGTCCTGAAATCTCTGTGTCATGTGATAAATAGTTATTATTTCTACGGATCTTAGTTGTTCCATTCCATCTTTGCAGCAGCAAGATCAGGACATATGCTGATTAAGGGAATTGCTGGAAATTCACTGGAACAAAGACCACCTTGTGACATTAATTTTAGAATGTTTTCCTTTTCACATTTGGAACATCGTGTTCTAGGTTAAATGATGAATCTGTGATCTTTGAAGGAACCAAGGTAGATAAAAATTTATATTCTGTACTAAATTGAAAAGTTTTATTTCCTATTTTCAGACCTTTAAAGTACAGGGACAATTCATACTGCTCTTTATGCTGACAAATCTCTTCAAGAAATGATCCACTTTCTGCCATCAAAGTGGAATAGATGAATCTGACTCATTAAAAAAGGTTGTTATGAAAGAGGCTGTGATGATGCAGATTAATTTCCTACCACTCACTGCTTTAGAAACTTTAAAACATTTATTATTGCCACGTTTATGTGCTTGCGCAGTTCAGTAAAATGACAGCAACATTTTATCTCAAGCAGTTAGAGCAGAATGCATTTTTAAAATACATTTATTGGGCATTTTACTGAAATACAGGGCTGTAATAATGCATACAACATCATTATCATAAATAGTAGCTATAATAAACAATATTTAAAAGATTTTATGGGAAATAATAGCCAAAAAACAGCTTTCTCTCACTGTCTAGGATATATACTTTAAAACTATTAGAGAGTTCTCCTCCTATAGTTAATAGAATGTTTATATTTAGCTAACAAAAAAGTTGATAAAGAACGGTCAGGATGATTTTTGTATGTCAGATGTTCATATATCTTTCGCTAGCTTAATTTCAGAAGCAGTCTGAAACATGCAGAATGAAATAAATTACTGAAGACATTATCTGAGTAAAATAAATCCTTTTTTTCCACACAAATTACCTAGATTTTTAAACTATAGATATATTCAGATTTAAAAAAATTTTTTCAAGAAATTCATGTTAAATTATCTTTCCTCATGTTGCTAGTGAGAAGAGCAATATTTGATTACATTAATTGATATTAAACTTGAAATATTTACTTCAAATATACTATGAAACAAGTTTTGTTTTTTTTTTAAGAATACAAAGAATTTGGTTCTTTGGGGATAAGATTTTTTAATTGAAAGGAATTGAATAAACAGCTGTATGTTAGCAAATATATTTAGTTCAAATTCTTCCTTTATAAGTATTTCTTATAAAATAGGTAAGACATTTTATAGGCAAGAGATATTAACCTCACTCATCGTAAAGGGCAATCAGACAAGCCACAAGGTTTTAGACCGGGAGAGGGGACACATACTTCACAGCTCCTGTGAGATTTACAGCACATAAAATAGACTTTTATGACCCTGGATGAAATTGTGCTCCAGTCTTGGACATATCCGTTTTTTATGGTCATTAAAAGTTATTGAGTTAACTGCTCATTATACAGTTCAATCTTCATTCTTCCTTTTGATCTACTTTTAGGAAAGCTAAAGTAGTAAAGTTAAAATAAGAGTTCTTTAAAAACTTTGAAAATGTGTAAAATTTGACCTCAACTATAAATGTTTGAGATTCAGAAAGGTTTTGTTCATTGAATTATTTTTCATCTACACACATTGCTCATTGCAAATACCTTTCTCAGTCCATAGCTTTCATGCTTACTCTTTTTAATGCTGTCTTTGGAGAAGTTTTTAATTTAAATGGAATCCAATATATTAATTCCTTTTTTTTTTTTTTTGCTACTCAAGTGGAAATGTGGATTCTTAACCACTGGACCTCCAGGGAAGTCCCTAATTCCTTTTCTGTATGGCTAGTGATTTATGCATTCTTTAAAATAAAACTTTCTATACCATAATTCAGGAATGTATTCTTAGCACTTTTTAGAAGCACTAATGATATATTTTCTTTTATATTTATATAAATAATCTGTTTGGAGTGGATTTTCTATATAGGGTTATACTGGGGTATGGGCACTAGCTACATTAGGTTGTGAAAGTAACTAAAGGAAGAAATCAATACACTGGGGTGACTCTAATACCTGGGCAGCTTCAAAATCAAATCTAAACCTAAGCCGAAATCAATGCACTCAAAACTGAGAAAAATGAAAGCTAAAAATCAATCAATCAATCACAGACCACCAACTAAGCTTTCCCAAATAAGGCAACTGCTTAAGCTGTAGCCAATCAAATAATATCCTTTCCTTGCTTCAAGTCTTTTCTATAAAAACCTCTCCCTTAGATCCTGTCAGGAAGTGCTCCTAACCACTGGATTTGAATCAATGTTTGCACAAATAAAATCCTGAAAATGTTAATATGTCTCAGTTTACCCCTTAACAAGGTAAGTTCAACATAGGATTCTACTGGTGAATAAACAAAAAGAACTGAACACACTCACATTAAATTAGAACATATCTTGATAAAAACAGCCAAATATGGAGGCTATCTCTGTACTCAGATGTAGACGATCATATGTATATATAAAGAATTATGAAATAAGAACTGTAGTATGTACCATGTACTTTCAAAAAGGCTCAAAAATATAGAGCCTAACCCAGCTTTGCACTTTGAGGAATTAGAAAAAGAAAAACATATTAAACCCCAAATTAGCAAAAGGAAAAAAATAGAATGTAGAAATATAGAAAAGATAAATGAAACTAAAAGTTGTTTTTTTGAAATGGAAAACAATAGAGAAAAACCATTAGCTAGACTTATTAAAAAAAATAGAGAATACTCAAATAGATACATTTAATTATATTATTAAATGGAAGAGGAGGTGTTATAAATGATACTACAGAAATAAAACAGATTATACAATTATATGCCAGCAAATTGGACAATCTAGAAGAAATGGATAAATTCCTAGAAATATACAACCTACCAAGACAAAATTATGATGAGAGAGAGTCTAAATAGACTGATTCCTAGTAAGGAGATTAAAATGGTTATCAAAAACTTTCCAACACAGAGAAGTCCACAACCAGTTTCACTGGTGAATTCTACCAAACATTTAAAGAGGTATGACCAATTCTTCTAAAATTCTATTTTTAAAAAAGAGAAGAGAATATTTCCAAACTTTTTTACAAGGCCAGCATTATCCTGATACCAAAGCTTGTCAAGAACATCACAAGAAAATTATGGATCAATTTTCCCTGGTAAAGATAGGTAAAACATCTTCAACAAAATATTAGTAAATTAAATTTAAAAATATATTAAGAGATCTATGATCAAGTGGGGTTTATTCTAGGTTCTGTTAGGTCCATACCGTTTCTGCCCTTTATTGCGCTTATCTTTGCATGAAATGTTTTCTTGGTATCTCTAATTTTCTTGAAGAGATCTCTATTCTTTCCCATTCTGTTGTTTTACTCTGTCTCTTTGCACTGATCACTGAGGAAGGCTTTCTTATCTCTCCTTGCTATTCTTTGGAACTCTTCATTCAAATGGGTATATCTTTCCTTTTCTCTTTGCCTTTAGCTTCTCTTCTTTTCTCAGCTATTTTTAAGTTCTCCTCAGACAACCATGTTGTTTTTTTGCATTTCTTCTTCTTGGGGATGGTCTTGATCACTGCCTCCTGTCGTACAACGTCACGAACCCTCATCCATAGTTCTTCAGTTACTCTGTCTATCAGGAGACCCAGCACACAAAGATTCAGTCCCTGGGTCCTGAAGATCCCCTGGAGGAAGAAATGGCAACTCACTCCTATGTTCTTGTCTGGGAAATTCCATGGACAGAGGAGCCTTGCCCACAATTGGCCCACAATACCCACAGGTTCCACAGCTGCAATTTCAACTGATCATGGATCAAAAATTTCATATTTTAAATGTCCCGAAACATCCAGAAAGTAAAACATGAATTTTCTGCATGCCCAGCAACTATTCCCATAGCACTGACTTTGTGTTTACATAGTATTACATTGTAATAGGTGTTATACATAACCTAGAGATGATTTAAAGTATCCTGGAGGATGTACATAAGTTACATGCAATTATTGTTCCATTTTATACAAGCGAAACTTAAACTCAATATACTTTGGTATCCAAATGCAGTCCCAGAACCAATCCCCTAGGGATACTGATGGACAACTGTATATCCTACTAAAAGGAGGAAAACCAAAACTAAAACCATAAAATATAAGATGCTTTAATATTATCTGTAACCAGATTTTCCATCCAGATTCCCTGGACTTTTGTAAAGCTTGGTTTCACTTTTCCTTGGTAAAAGTGAATCTACTGGCAGACTAAGTACTACATTGTTTTCTTGGGAAAAGAACCAACCAAAAAAAACCAAAGGTGCAGAAACTCACATAACTCAGCATTGAAAAATATTTTTTTTAAGATTATCAGATCAGATCAGATCAGATCAGTCGCTCAGTCGTTTCCGACTCTTTGCGACCCCATGAATCGCAGCACGCCAGGCCTCCCTGTCAATCACCAACTCCCGGAGTTCACTCAGACTCACGTCCATCGAGTCAGTGATGCCATCCAGCCATCTCATCCTCTGTCGTCCCCTTCTCCTCCTGCCCCAAATCCCTCCCAGCATCAGAGTCTTTTCCAATGAGTCAACTCTTCGCATGAGGTGTCCAAAGTATTGGAGTTTCAGCTTTAGCATCATTCCTTCCAAAGAAATCCCAGGGCTGATCTCCTTCAGAATGGACTGGTTGGATATCCCTGCAGTCCAAGGGACTCTCAAGAGTCTTTTCCAACACCACAGTTCAAAAGCATCAATTCTTCGGCATTCAGCTTTCTTCACAGTCCAAATCTCACATCCATACATGACCACAGGAAAAACCATAGCCTTGACTAGACGGACCTTTGTTGGCAAAATAATGTCTCTGCTTTTGAATATGCTATCTAGGTTGGTTATAACTTTCCTTCCAAGGAGTAAACGTCTTTTAATTTCATGGCTGCAGTCACCATCTATAGTGATTTTTGAGCCCAAAAAATAAAGTCTGACACTGTTTCCACTGTTTCCCCATCTATTTCCATGAAGTGGTGGGACCGGATGCCATAATCTTTGTTCTCTGAATGTTGAGCTTTAAGCCAACTTTTTCACTCTCCACTTTCACTTTCATCAAGAGGCTTTTGGGTTCCTCTTTACTTTCTGCCATAAGGGTGGTGTCATCTGCATATCTGAGGTTATTGATATTTCTCCTGGCAATCTTGATTCCAGTTTGTGTTTCTTCCAGTCCAGCGTTTCTCATGATGTACTCTGCATATAAGTTAAATAAACAGAGTGACAATATACAGCCTTGATGAACTCTTTTTCCTACTTGGAACCAGTCTGTTGTTCCATGTCTAGTTCTAACTGTTGCTTCCTGACCTGCATACAAATTTCTCAAGAGGCAGATCAGGTGGTCTGGTATTCACATCTCTTTCAGAATTTTCCACAGTTTTTTGTGATCCACACAATCAAAGGCTTTGGCATAGTCAATAAAGCAGAAATAGATGTTTTTCTGGAACTCTCTTGCTTTTTATATGATCCAGCAGATGTTGGCAATTTGAGATTATAGAAACTCATTACTATTTTTCAAACTAAATCTTTATGGCGCTGATCAAACTATCTTGAAAAACTTTGGAAGGTAGAAGAAGCATAGCTGACAAAAATTATAGAAAAAAGTGTAAAAAAAATTAAGTTTGTTTTCTAAAGCAATTTCAGATCAATGAAATAAAATTGAAATATTAAAGAGAAAAATCATAATGAAAACTCTAATTTCCAATATGCTTTCCTTGATGGAAGCAAACACAACATATAACTGTGTGTGAGTGCATGCTTGCATGCTCAGTCCTGTCTAACTCTTTGTGACACCATAGACTGTAGCCTGCAAGGCTTCTCTGTCCATAGCATTTCCGAGATAAAAATATATGAGTGAGTTGCCATTCCTTCCTCCAGGGGATCTTCAGGACCCAGGGACTTCATCTTTGTGTGCTGAGTCTCCTGCATTGCATGTAGGTGGATCCACTGAGCCCCCTGGAAAGCCATCATATATATATTTTAATTTATTCCATACCCAAATCATATAACTGTAGTATGTGTTAAAATATACAGCATACAAATCAGCTTGGTGTAGTAAAATAGAAATTTTAACAGCTGCTATCAAAAGTTAGTCTCTTCTGGCAATATTCTCAGGTAGTAGGAAATATAACTTAAAGTGACACTTGTTTATATATTAAATGCTTAAGATCTCAGCAACGTCAGTGTTCTGTTAATGTTTGCAACCCAAATACCTTTTTTTTTAAAGTATTTTGCAGAGCAGTTCACCCTTCTACAAAGATTGCTTTGTACTAAAATGTAGATGTTTTTTCACAGGTGGATTAGAGCAAAAATTCATTCCCAGCTATCCAAAAGTTTCACTCATATCAATCAGATTTTAAGAATATAAGCAAATGATATATTTCTAACTTTTTAAAGATGAAACTGTGAACATCACAGTCCATTGCACATTTCAGATTGCATAGTGTATATAAAAACATTTGTATAAAAGGAAAGCAGCATTTACATAAAATGAAATACAGGACAAAAAATTAATTGGCATAGAGAAATGGAGAGTAGAGGAAAGCATATTTTTGTTCACGTGTTTATCACTACTTTGATTAAATATTTCACCTACTCATCACAAAATTTCTATTAATATCATTATGGTTATTTGACTTTTATGGAATTATTTCTCAGAGCTGTTAAGTAATCTGATGCATTTCAAACAATAAGTAGATGACAAACCAGGATTCAAAAGCAGTTCTCATTGACTCTGATAGTGTCTGTTGTGGGTTCTATTTTTTGTTTTCAATGTACTGAGAAGAGGGTATGTGCAGATCTATTGGAGGATGAACCTCAGTGGGAAGCAAAGACAGGAGGAAATGACAGTATGGGGTTCACCTGCATGACTACAGAGGATGCATAACAAAAGATCATAAAGGGAATATAAAGAAAACTGCCTCTTATCAAACCAGCATCTGAGTAGAGTTTTAATTCTCAAATTCAGGCTATATTAGAAATAGTGATGGAGAATGTGGTTTTAAGAAAACATACGGTATTTATCTTTGTTTTGTAAAAAAAAAAAATGCAGAAAACATCTTATGAATGATGCTTTAAAGACAGGTAAAGTGAGGGTTTGTGTAGGCAGCCTGAGAGATACCTGATAACTTCCATGAAACATTAACTTCCATTTCCTATCACAAGCAGGAAAGTAGTTATAGCTTATCATTTTGATGCCTCTAAGTTGTAAAGAAAGAAAGATTTGGAAATGAGGTACCACGATAAATATCCCCAGAATCTATGTCTCCAGCATAATGAAGAGAAAAAGCAGATAAAAGATTTGAATAAACAGGTTGTCCTTGCTGCAGGATAAAGACATCAAACTCCTTTTCAACCAAATATTTGTTTTCCACTAAGGTTTGGACTAGGCAACGGAGAGAGAAATGCCAGGAAGGGACTGGTGAAGTGGGGCAATGGAGACACCTGAGATGACTTGGGGATACAAGCCAGGCCTTGAATGGCTCCATGTTCAATTAGGGAAGTGATTCAAAAGCAATCCTATATCTTCAAGGAAACAAAACTTCCTCCCAGAAAGATGGAACATGCCCTTACATTGGGGTTTTAATGACATTTCAGAGGTAGGCACAAGAGTCCAGGCCCTTTAACCACAATCGAAGTGACTTAGCAGCAGCAGCACACCCATTGAGTTTATGCATCTATTCTGTATACAATCAGGCTAGAGAAAACGTAGACACATTCCAAAAATCCTATCCTTAAACTGTAGCTCAATGTGAAAAAGTGGAGACAAATTCATCCACAACAGATCAGAGTGAAAGAGCTGCCCATCTTAAGTATAGGAAGCTGAAAATCATGGCAAGTATGAAATTATTTTACAGTAAGAAGACAAGGCAATAAAAGAACATAAAACAGCATGCAAGCACCAGATTTGGGATTCATTCTATAAAACATAACCAAACAAAATGACTAACTGCCCTAAGAATAATTCTATAGAAAAATGCAATGGGAATATTAATACAATAAAATAAGAGTCCATCAAGGAGACAGAAAAGGAAAAAAAAAAAAAAAAAAAAACTAGATTAAAATGAAATGAAAAAGTCCAAAGCCAAAGATACACATGTGGCCAAAATAAACCATTAAAAATAATAAGAAAATTAAAAACAAGAAAGGATAAAAGAGATAAGGGTCTATCACACTGTCAAACAACTTTAAAGCAGTTTATAAAATCAAGCTTTGGTGAGGATGTGACAAAGAAACACTCTTGCTTGTGGCTTTATAAATTGGTGTAATTTTGCACAGAAATATGGTACTATGGAGCAAAAGTGAAACTGTATGTATGATTTAACTCAACCATTAATCCCAAAATTTAATTTAAAACATATTTGCAAAAGCATGCCAAATTATAAACAAGAAGGTTTTTGCATCATTACTTGTTTTGAATCAAATGTCCAATTTATAGGGCTTTCCAGGTGGCGCTGGTGGCAAAGAACATGCCTGCCAATACAGAAGACCTAAGAGATTTGGGTTCCATCCCTGGGTCGGGAAGATCCCCTAGGGGAGGGCATGGCAACTGACTCCAGTGTTCTTGCCTGGAGAATCCCACAGTGGGCTACAGTCCCTAGGGTCACAAAGAGTCAGATACAACTGAAGCGACTTAGCAGAGTACACAGAACATGTTGGAAACAACTCAGATGAATATAATTGGTAGACTGGAAAATATTATGCAGCACCTTAAAAACTGAGATATATCACTATATCTTTTTAGGTTTGGGGTAATACCCAAATACCCAGTTAAGAGTCATCCTTCTGAAGAAATGCATGAATACGTCATAAACATGAACAGCTATATTACCTACAAAAGTGAATCAAACTATGCAGGATGGACAGATTAACCATTTTGTTCGCAGAAATAAACATCCACACCCAGATGAGAGAATCTACATGGCAGGGGAAAGAGTTGTCCTGATAAACTCACATAATTAAAATGAACTGGGAACAGACTTCCCAAAAGAGACAGTGGCTGAGAAACACATTGGACTTTTTTTCCTCAGCCTCACCAATCTGACAGTTCACTGCTTGAGAAAGAGAAGTGAGGGAGCAAAACTGAGAAAGTTATCTTCCTAACTGTATTCTCTTGGGGGAGTGAGTGGAAGTCTCTTAGCTTGTCAGCCACAGTTAAAAGCATCAAGAGAGAAAATATTTCCTCAAATGGTGTGAATAAAGCCAGGTGTGTTAACTTATGAACCTCTTTATGCAAATTAAACACTTATTTCTCCTAAGAGTTGATATCACACCTCATAAGTGAAATCCAACTTGTAGGAAATGAAAAAGATGAGCATGGCTCCAAAAAATTAATTCTTTATGCATTAGGATCATTTTTATTCACTTATGGGTTGAATTTTCCTGTAAAAGCATTGTGAATGAGGTAGTTTATCTTGAGCCTTCTTCACCTTCAGTCTCCTAATTTTTCCTTTTTGTTTCCAGATCTCATTTTTTTTTTCTCATACCCACCATCCCATGTATATTCAGACTATCAGTGTCCTTAAGTTTCCTGGACCCTCATCCCATAATATAAAGCCAGGAGTTAATTGAAATAACTACATATCCTAGGAAAATGGTCTGGTCAGATTAAACACAAAGTTTATAGAAAGATCTGAATTTGAATTCTGTTTATTTTCCTTAGTTTTCTACATGTTCCTGAGCATGTCGCCTAAGGACTATTAGTCTCATTTTTTCAAGTGTAAAATGCAAGTATCTAAAATCACCCAAGTTAAATAAATTCCTGAAAGAGTGGAAATATAATTAAATTGTAACCATTAAGAGCAAGAGAACTTCCCCAAATTTTTCTAATGGCAGATGCCAGGACCTTGTAATAGTGTATTAAATGGCTTATTTTTAGGAGATTTTTTTTTAAACTAGAATACAGCTATCATCCTGGAATATAAGGAATTAATCTAAATATCCTCTGAACTCAAAATAAGTAGCTCATACAAATATAGCTTACATAGTGTATTTTATAATTGCATGAATTTAGACCTCACCATCTAATAATCAGGAGACCACATAGTAACCTGGAGACATAGTTTACAATCTGAAGTTCTAAAGTATTTTAAATTATCCATACAAAACTCATTTTGTTCCCGACATCACCCCCCAACCCCCGCTAAAAAAAAAACAAGCATGGAGGATTGTGTCAAGCATCCCTTGTTTTATTAAGTTAAATGAGTTAATCATTTATGACCATTTTCAGAAAAATGCCCAAATAATATCAAAATTGTTAAACCAGTTCAGTTAGTTGGGGTGAAATGAGGGTGCTGTGCAGGAAGTTTAATTCAGTTATTAATACAAGCTAATTGGCCTAATACCAGTTAATATAGGATTTCCTTTATATAAGAGACACAGCCCAGAACTTCAAACTAAAGTTCATTATACTGTGACAGAAAAAAAAAAGAACCTCAAAAAACACTAGCCAACATAGTTATTAAAAAATACATAGTTACAATTTATGACAGATTATGAGTGGAAGAATGTAAACGACAATAAAAGTCTCATTCTTCTCTCTTTGATCTTTTCTTTCTTCTATTTTAATCAGCAACAATTCCAAAACTCTGGAGAGTTACCATTTAGAAAAACCGTGGCTCATTAACCTGGTAGAACATATTGTCATGTATGAAACTGTTGTGAAACCATCGCAGACATCAAGCAATCCTGTTTCTTATATCTGTTTACTTAACAGTTCTTTCATTCTCTTCCCCTATAATGTTCTGAAAAACCTGAATTTATGTAGATGATACCAGTTACTATAATCAAAGAAGCTCCTATGTCAGTAGGCCACCCTTCCATTCTAAACACACACACACCATTTGCATTTTTAGAAAGTAAATAATCATATATATAATCTGGTGTATATATATACATACACAACACACACACACACACACACACATATATCAGAGGCATAGCTGGAAATGCTACAGAATGACAGTTTATTCAGTTGTCACACAGCCTGTTTTCTGAGGGGAGGAATATCTATTGGTTTATTTCCACAGCCAAAAAAAGACAACGAAAGCCCCTCCTTCCAATGTTTGTCATTTCAGTCCCAACTGTGCTGTAGCCTTTAACTGTGTAAGACAGCAAGACAGCACATTTTGCAGATTAAACCAATAAACTCGCACACATAAAAGAAACAAATCTCATAATTGTGGATTTCAATTAAAGGAAAGGGGATCAAAGCAAACATTCTGCTTGAAATTACACAGCTGCTATCTATACAAAATGAGAGAAACGTCTAGAGCCTGCCATAATTTTGCAGAGGGAAAAAGCCACGCAGCAAAGCCTGCAGTAGAACAGATTGTCTATGCTCCTCACGTCCCAATCAGTAATACAGAAATATTGAGTAATAAATTCCCTGCCTCTCTCGATCTGAAAAGCTCCCACCATCTGTGAAAGACAATTTGTAACAGCCTCCATATTAAGATTCAGTAAACAGACAATCACTCCCATTGTGCCAAGCAGTGGCTACATTCGGAGAAAAGCATAAAGCAAAACAATTAGTAACACCCAAACCCCTCCATTACAAATTATTGAGCCACTACAACAACTAGTTTCAATTGCAGAGCCTCCCAGTTAACTGGAGAGGAATGCAAGAGATTGTGCAGATCTGGCTACCTCGGTGGCCCCGTACGTAGGCCTCATCCTAATGCAGTGAATTATTATTGATGGCTGAGGCAGTTCTGCTCTGTTGGTGAACCAATAATGTCAAGGCAGTACCTGCAAGATTAATTATAGGAGAGAACAGGCTGAGGTTTCCTGGGACTGAGACATTAATATAGACTGAGCATTAGTTTCAGGGGACTCAACAGACAGCTGAACAAACGCCTCAAACAATGTGATCCACACTAAATCCTGGCAGCTGTACCTTAGACCACTTGGAAGTTAACAACAATTGTTTTTAACTGTGAGACACAAAGCATTATATATAATAAAAAAAAAAAAAAACCTGAAAGTAAAAAAGTGACACTCTGACCAGAGTTACAAATTCAACCTGAGCTATATCCATCGTGTAAATAGATGACATCATTTCACAAGAAAAGTTGGTACCAGTTTTTTTTTTTTTTTTTAAACCTTTGTCCTTGGAGTGCGTCGGATGTATGCTTCTCATTCACTGTATTTTCCAGGGTTTGAAGTACAGTGACTCAACTTCTTTCTGGTTTGAAAGTGAAAGTCACTCAGTTGTGTCCGGCTCTTTGCAACCCCGTGGACTATAGAGTCAATGGAATTCTCCAGGCAGAATACTGGAGTGGGTTGCCTTTCATTTCTCCAGGTGATCTTCCCCAGGGACAGAACTGAGGTCTCCTGCACTGAAGGCTGATTTTTTACCAGCTGAGCCACAGAGAAGCCCCCTCTTGGTTTGCCTCAGTGATTAATAAAATCACATGCAGTTTACTCTTAAACTGCCGAGTTGGGATGATATGGCCACTCTAGTTATAAAGCATATGGAGCCTGAAGTAGTTCCTCTTGGTTGCTAAAGCAATCTTTTATCTCAGTATTTTATTTGCTTATGATATATGGGTATTTGTGCACTTTCAGATATTGACAGTAAAATTCATAAAGAGAAGCTGAAGTGTGTCATTAAAGAGAATGAAGGAATGGTAAAATTTTTAACCTCAGTGAAATTCAACCCATGGCTTCCACTTAATTTTGTCAAATTAAAGTTATATAATATGTAATTATATCACATATATGTATGCAAACACACAAAATACAAGCTCACATGATATTAGCAAACATTTATTTAGTCCTTACTCTATGCCAGAAAGTTGTCTAGATTTTGTATATATATATATTACTTTAATCTCTATTTAAAAACATTTTTATTGGAGCATAGCTGCTTTATAATATTGTGTTAGTTTCTGCTGTACAGCAACGTGAACCAGTTATAGGTCTGTGTGTGTGTGTGTGTGTGTATATATATATATATATATATATATCCCCGTTTTTAGGATTCCCTTCCCATTTAACACACTACAGATCATTGAGTACACTTCCCTGTGCTATCCAATAGGTTCTCATTAGTTACCAATTTTATACATAGCAGTGTATATATGTCAATCCCAATCTCCCAATTCATCTCATCTCTCCTCCCCCCACCCTTGCTGTTTTCTACATCTATGTTTTAATCTCTTTAAAACATTTTAGTTCTATACATATTTTATTAAAAGTTACAGCTGAGACAACTTGCATAGACAAGCTGTTTCATAAAAAAGGTTCAGTCAGTTCAGTTTAGTCACTCAGTCATGTCTGACTCTTTGTGACTGCATGAATCGCAGCACACCAGGCCTCCCTGTCCATCACCATCTCCCCGAGTTCACTCAAACTCATGTCCATTCAGTCAGTGATGCCATCCAGCAATCTCATCCTCTGTAGTCCCCTTCTCTTCCTGCCCCCAATCCCTCCCAGCATCAGAGCCTTTTCCAATGAGTCAACTCTTCCCATGAGGTGGCCAAAGTACTGGAGTTTCACCTTCAGCATCATTCCTTCCAATGAACACCCAGGACTGATCTGCTTTAGAATGGACTGGTTGGATCTCCTTGCAGTCCAAGGGACTCTCAAGAGTCTTCTCCAACACCACAGTTCAAAAGCATCAATTCTTTGGCGCTCAGTTTTCTTCACAGTCCAACTCTCACATCCATATATGACCACTGGAAAAACCATAGCCTTGACTAGACGGAACTCTGTTGGCAAAGTAATGTCTCTGCTTTTGAATATGCTATCTAGGTTGGTCATAAATTTCCTTCCAAGGAGTAAGCATCTTTTAATTTCATGGCTGCAGTCACCATCTGCAGTGATTTTGGAGTCCAAAAAAATAAAGTCTGACACTCTTTCCACTGTTTTCCCATCTATTTCCCATGACGTGATACGACCAGATGCCATGATCTTCGTTTTCTGAATGTTGAGCTTTAAGCCAACTTTTTCACTCTCCACTTTCACTTTCATCAAGAGGCTTTTGAGTTCCTCTTTACTTTCTGCCATAAGGGTGGTGCCATCTGCATATCTGAGGCTATTGATATTTCTCCCGGCAATCTTGATTCCAGTTTGTGTTTCTTCCAGCCCAGCGTTTCTCATGATGTACTCTGCATAGAAACTAAACAAGCAGGGTGACAATATACAGCCTTGACGTACTCCTTTTCCTATTTGGAACCAGTCTGTTGTTCCATGTCCAGTTCAAACTGTTGCTTCCTGACCTGCATATAGGTTTCTCAAGAGGCAGGTCAGGTGGTCTGGTGTTCCCATCTCTTTCAGAATTTTCCACAGTAAAAAAGGTTAGATGGTGAATAAACAATAGTGCTCAGATTCAAATACAAAGCACCTCTGGCCTCAGTAACCAGTCTCTAACCAGAAGACATGTTGTCTTGTAATGCATGCATGTGTGTGTGTGTGTGTGTGTGTGTGTGTGTGTGTGCTCACGCGCATCTGGCATACACTAGAAAAAAACCATAGGCTTATAACCATATATTGCTGATTTTCTCATTGTAACTGGAAGGCTTTTTAAAATATTTTAACACAGAAAAATTATCCAAAACTAATTTATGTTGAGAATTAATACTACTCTCCACTTTTTCCTATTCTCTTCAAGCAGCATTTCTCCCTATTCTCTCTTCAGTAGGAAGTGATAAAGAATTTAAGATGGATTTCAGCTATTGTGTTAAAACTTCATGACTGTAGAGTGTGTGACAGAAGTGAGTTATCAGGCATCTTCACATGAGGAAAGACAAATGTCATTGTCAACCCTAAATAGACAGGGAGGAACACTGTGCTTGTGAAAGAACTTTAATTCCAAGTAACTGGAAGGATTGCATTCATATATATGTATAGATCACCTATCACTGGCACTCCTGTTGGGAGTGTTTCAGTATAAAATTTAGAATTTAAAAGTGCTTGCAATCTGAATGTACTATGTAAGGTTATAGAGTTTAAGATGATTTTAAATTATAAAAGAATACAATTTTAAATCATTAAATAAAATTTTATCCATTGGTATTCTTTGGCATAAGTAAAACACAAGAACAAAGACCATGCCCTCTGCTAACAAGAGAAAATAAGAAACAACCATTATTTTCCCTGGTGCCTTCAGTTCAGCTCAGTCATGTCTGACTATTTGCGACCCCTTGGACTGCAGCATGCCAGGCCTCCCTGTCCATCACCAACTGCCAGAGCCTACTCAAACTCATGTCTATTGCATCTGTGATGCCATCCAACCATCTCATCACCTGATGTCTCCTCCTCCTCCTGCCTTCAATCTTTCCCAGCAACAGGGTCTTTTCCAATGAGTCGGTTCTCCATATCAGGTGTATTACTCAGCCATTAAAAAGAATACATTTGAATCAGTTCTAATGAGGTGGATGAAACTGGAGCCTATTATACAGAGTGAAGTAAGCCAGAAGGAAAAACACCAATACAGTATACTAACGCATATATATGGAATTTAGAAAGATGGTAACGATAACCCTGTATACAAGACAGCAAAAGAGACACTGATGTATAGAACAGTCTTATGGACTCTGTGGGAGAGGGAGAGGGTGGGAAGATTTGGGAGAATGGCATTGAAACATGTAAAATATCATGTATGAAACGAGATGCCAGTCCAGGTTCAATGCACGATACTGGATGCTTGGGGCTGGTGCACTGGGACGACCCAGAGGGATGGTATGGGGAGGGAGGAGGGAGGAGGGTTCAGGATGGGGAACACATGTATACCTGTGGCGGATTCATTTTGATATTTGGCAAAACTAATACAATTATGTAAAGTTTAAAAATAAAATAAAATTAATTAATAAAAAAAAAGTATTGGAGTTTCAGCTTCAGCATCAGTCTTTCCAATGAATATTCAGGACTGATTTCCTTTAGGATGGACTGGTTGGATCTCCTTGCAGTCCAAGGGACTCTCAAAGTCTTCTCCAACACCACAGTTCAAAAGCATCAATTCTTCGGTGCTCAGCTTTCTTTATAGTTCAACTCTCACATCGATACATGACTACTGGTGCCTAAGTCAATTCAAAAGGCTAAGTTAAACTGACAGTTTAGGAAGAAGCTTTAGCTCTTCTATGACTGCCTACAGGGAATTCCTATGTCAGTAGACAAATTATCCTGTTTCCATTTGCTCTTCATCCCCAGTACACTCCTCAGTTATTGAGCACATATTGTTTCAGACACAGATCAACACTGGGTTTGATGCTTGGATACTGTGATGAGTGAGACAGACTAGATCCCCGCCCGTGTAATGTATATAGTCTTGTGAACAAGAGACACAATAATTATCTAAATAAATTGATAATTGAGAGAGTTGCTGATTCCTTTTCATTAGTTCATACCTTAATGCCTTTTTTCTTTTTACCTCAGTGTCATCTCTAGTTTCTCTTATATGCTTTTGAAATCAGTAAGGAGGTCACTGAAATTTTCAGATTTGATATCTAAAACCTGAGGCAATTTCCTCATTGTTGGTTCTCTTCCTTTTTTTCCCTGACATTCTCAAAGATGAAAAACATGTTTAATGCATATTTTTTTATAAATAGTAGCTATTTATAAATACTGTTTCTCAGATTTCTTTATTTTATATAGTTAGCTTTCTGAAATGAACTACATCTTCTGCTATGTTTTTTAGGGTGTTTTTAGCATTGAATCTATGTCTTTATCTTTCTACCTAAAATTTATATAAAGTTTTTACATCAAGATTTTCTCTGCTTGAATCATATTATTATCATTAAAAAGTGAAAGTGAAAGTTAAGTCGCTCAGTCATGTCCGACTTTTTGCGACCCCGTGCCCACCAGGCTCCTCTGTCCATGGTATTCTCCAGGCAAGAATACTGGAGTGAGCGGCCATTTCCTTCTCCAGGGGATCTTTCCAACCCAAGAATCAAACCCAGGTCTCCCACATTGCATGCAGACACTTTAAACTCTGAGCCATGAAGGAAGCCCGTATTAATGAATTATCATTAAAATATGCTTTTAAAGTTGGGATTCAGATACAATCTGTTGAACCAAGTTCACAACACACCATCATCATGGGACTATGCCACAAAACTCTCAATTTCTTTTGTTTGTTGGTTGGTTTTATTCACTTCATTTTGTTTTTCATCCCTTACATTTCCCTCCTCCACCTACTCCATAGAAAACTATTCTATAATATTGAATATGGGAACAAATTTTCAGTATATGTTATTTTAAAGCAGACATTTATATTCAGTGCTTATATTTTAAAAAACATAATGGAAATGTGTAATCAATTGCAAAATAATTATCTTTTTCTTCCACCCCACTTTACATTAAGTTTTAAAGATTCATGTATATCACCTTATCCATATATAATCTTTTACTTTAACTGCTGCCTACTGATCCATGGAGTGTAGTCAGCAGAGCTAACTATTAACACTTGCCTAATGATCTACAGATTGATTATATTCTTTGCAGCCAAAGATGGAGAAGCTCTATGCAGTCAGCAAAAACAAGGCAGGGAGATGACTGTGGCTCAGATCACGAACTCCTTACTGCCAAACTCGGACTTAAATTGAAGAAAGTAGGGAAAACCTCTAGACCAATCAGGTATGATCTAAATCAAATTGCTTGTGATTATACAGTGGAAGTGAGAAATAGATTTAAGGGACTAGATCTGAGAGATAAGTGCTTGATGAACTATGGACGGAGGTTTGCGACATTGTACAGGAGACAAGGATCAAGACCATCCCCATGGAAAAGAAATGCAAAAAGGCAAAATGGCTGTCTGGGGAGGCCTTACAATTAACTATGAAAAGAAGAGAAGTAAAAAGCAAAGGAGAAAAGGAAAGATAGAAACACCTGAATGCAGAGTTCCAAAGAATAGCAAGGAGAGATTAGAAAGCCTTCCTCAGCAATCAATGCAAAGAAATAGAGGAAACAACAGAATGGGAAAGACTTGAAGAGATCTCTTCAAGAAAATTAGAGATACCAAGGGAACATTTCAAGCAAAGATGGGCTCGACAAAGGACAGAAATGGTATGGAACTAACAGAAGCAGAAGATATTAAGAAGAGGTGGCAAGAATACACAGAAGAACTGTACAAAAAAGATCTTCATGACCCAGATAATCACGATGGTGTGATCACTCATCTAGAACCAGACATCCTGGAATGTGAAGTCAAGTGGGCCTTAGAAAGCATCACTACGAACAAAGCTCATGGAGGTGATGGAATTCCAGCTGAGCTATTTCAAATCCTGGAAGATGATGCTGTGAAAGTGCTGCACTCAATATGCCAACAAATTTGGAAAACTCAGAAGTGGCCACAGGACTGGAAAAGGTCAGTTTTCATTCCAATTCCAAAGAAAGGCAATGCCAAAGAATGATCAAACTACTACACAATTGTACTCATCTCACACGCTAGTAAAGTAATGCTCAAAATTCCCCAAGCCAGGCTTCAGCACTACGTGAACCGTGAACTTACAAAAGTTCAAGCTGGTTTTAGAAAAGGCAGAAGAACCAGAGATAAAATTGCCAACATCTGCTGGATCATCAAAAAAGGAGGAGAGTTCCAGAAAAACATCTATTTTTACTTCATTGACCATGCCAAAGCCTTTGACTGTGTGGATCACAATAAACTGTGGAAAATTCTGGAAGAGATGGGAATACCAGACCACCTGACCTGCCTCTTGAGAAACCTATATGCACATCGGGAAGCAACAGTTAGAACTGGACATGGAACAACAGACTGGTTCCAAATACAAAAAGGAGTACGTCAAGGCTGTATATTGTCACTCTGCTTATTTAATTTATATGCAGAGCACATGATGAGAAATGCTGGGCTGAATGAAGCACAAGCTGGAATCAAGATTGCTGGGAAAATATCAATAACGTCAGATATGCAGATGACACCACCTTTATGGCAGAAAGTGAAGAGGAACTAAAAAGCCTCTTGAGGAAAGTGAAAGAGGACAGTGAAAATGTTGGCTTAAAACTCAACATTCAGAAAACTAAGAACATGACATCTGGTCCCATCACTTCATGGCAAATAGATGGGGAAAGAGTGTCAGACTTTATTTTTCTGGGCTCCAAAATCACTGCAGATGGTGTTGCAGCCATGAAATTAAAAGACACTTGCTCCTTGGAAGGTAAGTTATGACCAACCTAGATAGCATATTGAAAAGCAGAGACATTACTTTGCTAACAAAGGTCCGTCTAGTCAAGGCTATGGTTTTTCCAGTAATCACGTATGGATGTGAGAGTTGGATTGTGAAGAAAGCTGAGTGCCTAAGAATTGATGCTTTTGAACTGTGGTGTTGGAGAAGACTCTTGAGAGTCCCTTGGACTGCAAGGATATCCAACCAGTCCATCCTAAAGGAGATCAGTCCTGGGTGTTCATTGGAAGGACTGATGCTAAAGCTGAAACTCCAGTACTTTGGCCAACTAATGAGAAGAGTTGACTCATTGGAAAAGACTCTGATGCTGGGAGGGATTGGGGGTAGGAGGAGAAGGGGATGACAGAGGATGAGATGGCTGGATGGCATTGCTGACTTGATGGATGTGAGTTTGGGTGAACTCCAGGAGTTGGTGATGGACAGGGAGGCCTGGTGTGCTGCAATTCATGGGGTCACAAAGAGTTGGACACGACTGAGCGACTGAACTGAACTGAACTGAACTGAATGATCTACCACCTGCTACAACAAATCTCATGGTGAGAAACTAACATATTTACTCATACATACCTGTGTGATATTGTCTCTGTGTTGTTGTTGTTGTTCAGTGGCTAAGTTGTATTCAGCTCATTGAGACCCCCCTGACTGTAGCATGCCAGGCTCCCCTGTCCCTCATTACTTCCTGGAGTTTGCTCAAACTCATTGGAATCATACCAACTGGAATTTCAGTGTCATGGTTTATGGAAGGAAAGAGTAAACAGGAGGCTGTGATATACTATTTCCATCTATCTGGTTGTGTAAGACAGAAAGATGTCCTACTCAAATCATCTTGTAAACATATTATCATCTGGTCTTTCACAAAACACACAGTGACATTTTCTGCCAGGCAAGCCCTTAAGTTAGGAATATTTAACAAGGCCCTATCAGTTATGTGTGTTTGTGTGTGTGTGTGTGTGTGTGTTGTTGTTCTCTCATGAAGTTGTGTCCGGATCTTGGTGACCCCATGAACTGCAGCACACCAGACTTCCCTGTTCCTTCAGCATCTCCCCGAATCTGCTCAAATTCGTGTCCATTGAGTCAGTCATGACATCCAGCCATTTCATTCTCTGTGGCCCCCTTCTCTTGCCCTCAGTCTTCCCCAGCATCAGGGTCTTTCCAAAGAGTTTGCTCTTCACATCAGGTGGCCAAGGTATTGGAGCTTCAGGTTCAGCATCAGTCCTTCTGATGAATATTCAGTGTTGATTCCTTTACAATTGACTGGTCTGATCTTGCTGTGTGTGTGTGTGTGTATGTGTGTGTGTGTGTGTGTGTGTGTGTGTGTATGTGTGTATGTGTGTTTATGTGTGTGTGTGTGTGTGTTGTTGTTCTGTCACTAAGTTGTGTCCGGATCTTGGTGATCCCATGAATTGCAGCACACCAGACTTCCCTGTTCCTCAGCATCTCCCCGAATCTGCTCAAATTCGTGTCCATTGAGTCAGTCATGACATCCAGCCATTTCATTCTCTGTGGCCCCCTTCTCTTGCCCTCAGTCTTCCTCAGCATCAGGGTCTTTCCAAAGAGTTTGCTCTTCACATCAGGTGGCCAAGGTATTGGAGCTTCAGGTTCAGCATCAGTCCTTCTGGTGAATATTCAGTGTTGATTCCTTTACAATTGACTGGTCTGATCTTGCTGTGTGTGTGTGTGTATGTGTGTGTGTGTGTGTGTGTGTGTGTGTGTGTGTGTATGTGTGTGTATGTGTGTATGTGTGTATGTGTGTTTATGTGTGTGTGTGTGTGTGTTGTTGTTCTGTCACTAAGTTGTGTCCGGATCTTGGTGATCCCATGAATTGCAGCACACCAGACTTCCCTGTTCCTCAGCATCTCCCCGAATCTGCTCAAATTCGTGTCCATTGAGTCAGTCATGACATCCAGCCATTTCATTCTCTGTGGCCCCCTTCTCTTGCCTTCAGTCTTCCCCAGCATCTGGGTCTTTCCAAAGAGTTTGCTCTTCACATCAGGTGGCCAAGGTATTGGAGCTTCAGGTTCAGCATCAGTCCTTCCAATGAATATTCAGGGTTGATTCCTTTACAATTGACTGGTCTGATCTTGCTCTGTGTGTGTGTGTGTGTGTGTGTGTGTGTGTGTGTGTGTATACGTGTGTGTGTCTGTGTGTGTATAACACGCAGTTCTGGAGACAGGAAGTCCAGCATCAAGGCTCCGCAGGTCTGGTTTTCCTGAGACTCTGCTCGGCTTACAGAGCTCTGCCTTCTTGCAGCGTCCTCACATGGTCTTCTCTCTGCTGTCCACATTCCTGATATCTCTTTATATGTCCAAATTTTGTCCTCTTATGAGAACACAAATAAGATTAGATTAAAATATATCCTCATGGTCCTAAATTTAACATAATTGGTTTAATTTAATTTGAACTTAGAGGTTTAAAGGCATTATCTATAAATACAGACACATTCTAAGACACTGAAGGTAAGAATTTCAATATATAAATTTGGGAGGAACACATGTGAGCCCATACACAAACCCTGTATGGCTCATCTCCATTGCTTACTTAAACCTGCCATAGCTCTTTAGAAAATGTCATGTAGGCTAGATACTTTGCAGGGTATAAAATGGAAATATTTCTTCACTTGTGGAGCGTTTTTCTGCGTAAGTGATGCCCACCTGCCCAGGAATAGCTGAGAATGTATATGTTAAAACTCTGTTAGACACACTGTAAAACAAAGAGGAAAGGCATGAGAAGTGTTGTTGACAGTCTTGGATTTCTTCATCTCTCTTGGTTCACGATTATTCACGTCCCTGAAATTACTGGTAAAATTGACGCTGAAGGAGAACTCAGGCTCATGTGTGTCTTATTTATAAACTTTTTATATTATCTAACACATGCAACTATTAAAACTAATGTATTACTCTGTTTTGGTTATTACATCTGTATACTATCAATCAATGCTATCCCTGTTTTCATAAATATTTTAGAATCAAAAGATGTTTTTAAATTTAAAACACTGGGAACTTCATAATCATATCCTTGTGGCAACTTTTAAAAATACCTCATTGATAGGTATTATTGTTTCTTTGAATTAAAAAAAAAAAGATGTTGGGAGGAATTTCAGGAAGCAGAAATAACTTGTGGAGGAAACAGTAATGAGTAAAATGTTAGAAAATGTGGAAGAAGGCAAAATGGCATCCCTGAGAAAGAGAGGACCACAAGACTGGGACTAAGACTGGGTAGCAAACAATTAATCATCTAGATAACTATTTTCCTTGATTGAGAAACAAACCAAGACTTAAACATACCATAGGGAAATTCCTCCCTTATTTTTCTCCACTTCATTAGCACTAAATAGTTAAAAGGAAAAATCAAGAAATCATGCCTGGTTTATTACACCAAAAGTAAGGACATCCTTCTCAAATATTCCTGCACTATCAGAAGATTACCTAGACATACTGTTCAGTTCAGTTCAGTTGCTCAGTCGTGTCTGACTCTTTGCGACCCCATGAATCGCAGCACGCCAGGCCTCCCTGTCCATTACCAACTCCCGGAGTTCACTCAAACTCATGTCCATCGAGTCAGTGATGCCATCCAGCCATCTCATCCTCTGTCGTCCCCTTCTCCTCCTGACCCCAATCCCTCCCAGCATCAGAGTCTTTTCCAATGAGTCAACTCTTCGCATGAGGTGGCCAAAGTACTGGAGTTTCAGCTTTAGCATCATTCCTTCCAAAGAAATCCCAGGGCTGATCTCCTTCAGAATGGACTGGTTGGATCTCCTTGCAGTCCAAGGGACTCGCAAGAATCTTCCCCAACACCACAATTCAAATGCATCAATTCTTTGGCACTCAGCTTTCTTCACAGTCCAACACTCACATGCATACATGACCACTGGTAAAACCACAGTCTTGACTAGATGGACCTTTGTTGGCAAAGTAATGTCTCTGCTTTTGAATATGCTATCTAGATTGGTCATAAATTTCCTTCCAAGGAGTAAGCATCTTTTAATTTCATGGCTGCAATCACCATCTGCAGTGATTTTGGAGCCCCAAAAAATAAAGTCTGCCACTATTTCCACTGTTTCCCCATCTATTTGCCATGAAGTGATAGGACCAGATGCCATGATCTTTGTTTTCTGAATGTTGAGCTTTAAGCCAACTTTTTCACTCACATCTTTCACTTTCATCAAGAGGCTTTTGATTTCCTCTTCACTTTCTGCCATAAGGGTGGTGCCATCTGCATATCTGAGGTTATTGATATTTCTCCCGGCAATCTTGATTCCAGCTTGTGCTTCTTCCAGCCCAGCATTTCTCATGATGTACTCTGCATATAAGTTAAATAAGCAGAGTGACAATATACAGCCTTGACGTACTCCTTTTCCTATTTGGAACCAGTCTGTTGTTCCATGTCCAGTTCTAACTGTTGCTTCCTGACCTGCATATAGGTTTCTCAAGAGATAGACTGTTAGCTCCAATTAAAAACAAGATGCTTAAATGACACCAGAGCAGCAGTTCAAAAGATTCAATAAACAAATAGATTTAATAGAAAAAAAAACAGCCTGAGGTTATATACTCCAATTAACAGGACTACTGAACTACTAGTTCAAAAATTCAGTACACCGGCACTAGATTTTATTTTTAATCTGGAAAGAAGTTAACAACTTAAAATATAAGAATACATTATTACATTAAGAATACATTTGCTGCAAAAAACTTGAATATCAGTAGCTTAAACCTAACAAAGGCTTACTTTATTGTCATAATCCAAAGATGTTCCTTTAGGTAGCAACCTGTATCCGAAGTAGGCAGAAGAAGGAAAACAGAAGAAATTTGTGAAACTCTTTTTTTTTTAATTTAAATTTATTTATTTTAATTGGACGTTAATTACTTTGCAGTATTGTATTGGTTTTGCCATACATCAACGTGAATCTGCCACAGGTGTACATGTGTTCGCCATCCTGAACCCCCCCTCCCAACTCCCTCCCTGTATCATCCCTCTGGGTCATCCCAGTGTACCAGCCCCAAGGATCCTGTATCATGCACTGAACCTGGACTGGCGATTCATTTTTTATGTGATGTTATACATGTTTCAATGCCATTCTCCCAAATCATCCCACCCTCTCCCTCTCCCACAGAGTCCAAAAAACTGTTCTATACATCTGTGTCTCTTTTGCTCTCTTGCATACAGGGTTATCATTACCATCTTTCTAAATTCCATATATATGCATTAGTATACTATATTGGTATTTTTCTTTCTGGCTTACTTCACTCTGTATAATAGGCTCCAGTTTAATCTACCTCATTAGAACTGATTCAAATTTATTCTTTTTGATGGCTGAGTAATACTCCATTGTGTATATGTACCACTGCTTTCTTATCCATTCATCTGCTGATGGACATCTAGGGTGCTTCCATGTCCTGGCTATTATAAACAGTGCTGCGATGAACACTGGGGTACACGTGTCTCTTTCAATTTTGGTTTTCTTGGTGTTTATGCCCAGCAGTGGGATTGCTGGATCATAAGGCAGTTCTATTTCCAGTTTTTTAAGGAATCTCCACACTGTTCTCCATAGTGGCTGTACTAGTTTGCATTCCCACCAACAGTGTAAGAGGGTTCCCTTTTCTCCACACCCTCTCTAGCAGTTATTGCTTGTAGACTTTTGGATCGCAGCCATTCTGACTGGCCTGAAATGGTACCTCATTGTGGTTTTGATTTGCATTTCTCTGATAATGGAGAAGGAAATTGCAACCCACTCCAGTGTTCTTGCCTGGAGAATCCCAGGGAAGGCAGAGCTTGTTGGGCTGCTGTCTATGGGGTCGCGCAGAGTCAGATACGACTGAAGTGACTTAGCAGAGATAATGAGTGATGTTGAGCATCTTTTCATGTGTGTGTTAGCCATCCCTATGTCTTCTTTAGAGAAATGTCTGTTTAGTTCTTTTTTTTTTTTTTCTTTATTTATTTATTTATTAATTGAAAATTTTATTTTATTGAAGTATAGTTAATTTACAATGTTGTGTTAATTTCTTTTTTTTTTCTCCAATTTTATTTTATTTTTAAACTTTACATAATTGTATTAGTTTTGCCAAATATCAAAATGAATCCGCCACAGGTATACATGTGTTCCCCATCCCGAACCCTCCTCCCTCCTCCCTCCCCATACCATCCCTCTGGGCCGTCCCAGTGCACCAGCCCCAAGCATCCAGCATCATGCATCGAACCTGGACTGTTTAGTTCTTTGGCCCATTTTTTGATTGGGTCATTTATTTTTCTGGAATTGAGCTGTAGGAGTTGCTTGTATATTTTGAGATTAGTTATTTGTCAGTTGCTTCATTTGCTATTATTTTCTCCCATTCTGAAGGCTGTCTTTTCACCTTGCTTATAGTTTCCTTTGTTGTGCAGAAGCTTTTAAGTTTAATTAGGTCCCATTTGTTTATTTTTGCTTTTATTTCCAATATTCTGGGAGGTGGGTCATAGAGGATCCTGCTGTGATGTATGTCGGAGAGTGTGGTGCCTATGTTCTCCTCTAGCAGTTTTATACTTTCTGGTCTTACATTTAGATCTTTAATCCATTTTGAGTTTATTTTGGTGTATGGTGTTAGAAAGTGTTCTAGTTTCATTCTTTTACAAGTGGTTGACCAGTTTTCCCAGCACCACTTGTTAAAGAGATTGTCTTTAATCTATTGTATATCCTTGCCTCCTTTGTCAAAGATAAGGTGTCCATAGGTGCATGGATTTATCTCTGGGCTTTCTATTTTGTTCCATTGATCTATATTTCTGTCTTTGTGCCAGTACCATACTGTCTTGATGACTGTGGCTTTGTAGTAGAGCCTGAAGTCAGGCAGGTTGATTCCTCCAGGTCCATTCTTCTTTCTCAAGATTGCTTTGGCTATTCGAGGTTTTTTGTATTTCCATACAAATTGTGAAATTATTTGTTCTTGCTCTGTGAAAAATACCGTTGGTAGCTTGATAGGGATTGCATTGAATCCATAGATTGCTTTGGATAGTATACTCATTTTCACTATATTGATTCTTCTGATCCATGAACATGGTATATTTCTCCATCTATTTGTGTCCTCTTTGATTTTTTTCACCAGTGTTTTACAGTTTTCTATATATAGGTCTTTAGTTTCTTTAGGTAGATATATTCCTAAGTATTTTATTCTTTTCATTGCCTAAGTATTTTATTCTTTTCGTTGCAATGGTGAATGGAATTGTGTCCTTAATGTCTCTTTCTATTTTCTCATTATTATTGTATAGGAATGCAAGGGATTTCTATGTGTTGATTTTATATCATGCAACTTTACTATATTCATTGATATTAAGGAGGCACTAAAACTCTGAAGCTTCTTACAGAATTCCATTTACATATTTTTGGCTACAACACTATCACATGAGCAAACTTTGCTGCTGGAGAAAGTTAAAAAATATTTATTTTGATCTGTACATCTCGCTACTTCAACTGGAATCTTTTCAGTGAGAAAAAAAAGATAACAATAGATATTGAGTAGACAATTAAGAGTAATTGCTGAAGTAATGACTCCTAAGCTTATCTAGAGAGAAACTATTTGAAACAGCAGACCAAAGAACTGATATTACCCTTGAGTTCTCTATTTTAAATCAACATAACAATAACTGTTGTTTCTACAAAGTATCTGGCTGTTAAATTGCTACACGTAAATAAGAAGCTTGTTTTATTCAAAACAGAAAAAAGTTATTGCACAGTATTTTTTTTTTTTTTCAAGAAACTTTAGCAAACAATGCTAGGAGAAAACTTTATCCATGATGTCTATTTTACAACACTGTGCACATATAACTATCAGAAAATGTGAAGGGAGTCTGAGATTTAAGCAAATCTCTGACTCATCCCTTGTAGTGATCACAGAATCATTATATATGTCAACTTCTTAAATAATTTTGACAATTATTGCTCCCACAAAGTAATTTCTCCTTTGATTGAAATTTTAACTTCCCTTGTTGCACTGATCTATTGTTCCTGGTGATATATTATCAAGGATTCTTATTGATTTAACTACACTGTAATATCAGGTATGTTTTATTCATTATGTACCCCTTTATTACTTATTCAATTTTCAGCAAAGTAGGTTCCTAACATATACCATATATATTTATAGAATGAATGAATCTGATGAATACTGTTGACCTCATTATTACTGTCAACCTCATTATTCCATAAACTTGTAATGTTTAGTGAATTTGTCTGAAACATAATTTCAACCCTAAACTCCATCTAGACCAACCTTTGTTCCCATGGTGTGTGTGTATGTGTGTTATAGTGACATTGTATAAGCCAGGGATATTGTGCAAATGTAAAGGATATTATGAGATTTTGTTATTGCTTGTTTGGGTTTAAATATACTTACAATGGAATGAGTAAATATGCATTTTAGTATTTGCTAAGAAATAACACAGTTTCTCTATTCTAAAAGATATGTCTCCTTTTTGATTAGAGGGAAAATAAGCAAGCAATAATGCTAAAGTTTGGTACATGTGATAAATTTTATTTTCTGTATATATTTGATTTACTCCAACTTCAACTTTTGGGGTAGGCATTATAATTATAAGGTCCTTCTCTCAAAGATGTCTCAATTCCCATAACCTGTGACTATGTTACTTTACATAGTAAAGGGGACATTCCACATGATTAAGTTAAACATCATGCCACTGAAAGAACAGCCTGAATTATCCAGTGGGCCCAGTGTAATCACAAGGGTCCTGATAAGAGAAGGCCAGAAGGCTGAGTCAGACAGAGAGATTTGAAAATGTTACACTGTTGGCTTTGAAAATGGGAAAGGGGCCATGAGCCAGGAATGGAAGGTGACTTCTAGAGGTTGGAAAAGGTAAAGACAAATTCTCCCCTGAAGTCTAGGAATAATACAGCTTCACCAACACCTGGATTTTAGCCTAGTAAGACTCTTGGATTTCTGACCTCCAGAAATGTAGGGTAATGAATCATGTTGTTTTCAACCACTAAGTTTTTGGTAAATTGTTACTGCAGAAATAGGACATGAACACAACTCACCACCACAACTAATCCAAATGATTGATCTCTTTTGGATGTCACTACAGAGGCTTTACAGGTGAAGTGTTTAGTGTCTCAAAATCCTGCCTCAGCCCACTTAGTATTAAAATACATAGGGTGACTTACAGTGTTTTTATAACCTAGAGTTAAAAGGGAACTCAAAACTGTGAGGTCCTCAAAACTGCAGCTTCAGTGGCTCCTATATCTATGGTAAACTTTTTTTTTTTTTCCTGGTTTTGTGGCAATTATTGGACTATTATTCTTTCACCATAGAATACAATGTTAACTGCAGAATGTTTTAGTAGAAACTCTTTATCAAATTGAGGGAATATCCTTCTATTCCTGTTTGTCCTGAGAGTGTTTGATTAGATGGGTGTTGAAATTTTTCACGATTTTTCTGCATAGATTGGTATATCTCCAAGGGATATTTTTAGCCTATTAATAAGGTAGATGATATGAGATAATTTTTGAATGTTGAAACAGCCATGCCTCCCTAGAATAAACCCTGTGAGTCATGGTGTAAAATTGCCACCTGTTGCTGAATTTTATTTGTTAATATTTTGTTAAACATTTCTGTGTCTATATTCACAAGTGATATTACTATAGGGATTGAGTGGAACTTTCTTTGTGTGATATCAGGTATTAGGATAATAATCTTCCAAAAATAGCTTCAAAAAATCAGTTAAGAGGCGTTTCCTCATCATGAAAAGTCTGAAAGTATCTCTAGAACTTGTATTAGGTTTTTAAAAGTTAGGCAAAATTCTTTACAGAAACCATCTTGACATGCAGATTTATTTTTCAGGAAGTTTTAAATTTAAAATCTATTGCCTTTATAGTTATATGGCTATCAAATTATCTATTTTATTTTAGATGATTTGTAGTAGTTTCTTTTTCCAAATAACAAGTCCATTTATCTAAGTTGTCAAATGTATGTGTGAAGAAACCTTAGCGCCGAAGAATTGATGCTTTTGAACTGTACTGTTGGAGAAGACTCTTGCGAGTCCCTTAGACTGCAAGGAGATCCAACCAGTCCATTCTGAAGGAGATCAGCCCTGGGATTTCTTTGGAAGGAATGATGCTAAAGCTGAAACTCCAGTACTTTGGCCACCTTATGCAAAGTGTTGACTCATTGGAAAAGACTCTGATGCTGGGAGGGATTGGGGTCAGGAGGAGAAGGGGACGACAGAGGATGAGATGGCTGGATGGCATCACTGACTCCGTGTTTGTGAGTTTGAGTGAACTCTGGGAGATGGTGATGGACAAGGAGGCCTGGCGTGCTGCGATTCATGGGGTCGCAGTGACACAAGAGTCGGACATGACTGAGTGACTGAACTGAACTGAACTGAAGCATTCATAGCACTTATTTTTTCAGCCTATTGCAGCATCTGTACTGATATTCTGTTTTTGATATTGATGATTTTTCTTCCTTTCAAGACTTGCAAAATATTCAGTTCAGTTCAGTTGCTCAATCATGTCCGACTCTTTGCGATCTCATGGACTGCAGCACCCAGGCCTCCCTGTCCATCATCAACTCCCAGAGTTTACTCAAACTCATGTCCATTGAGTCGGTGATGCCACCCAAGTCAACTCCTTCTCCCACCTTCAATCTTTCCCGGCATCAGGATCTTTTCAAATGAGTCAGTTCTTCACATTAGGTGGCCAAAGTATTCGAGATTCAGCTTTAGCATCAGTCCTTCCAGTGAATATTCAGGACTGAATTCCTTTAGGATGGACTGGTTGGATCTCCTTGCAGTCCAAGGGACTCTCAAGAGTCTTCTCCAACACCACAATTCAAAAACATCAATTCTTCGGCACTCAGCTTTCTTCAGAGTCCAACTCTCACATCCATACATGACTACTGCAAAAACCATAGCTTTGACTAGACCGACCTTTGTTGGCAAAGTGATTTCTTTCCTTCTTATTATGCTGTCTAGGTTGGTCATAGATTTTCTTCCAAGGAGAAAGTATCTTTTAATTTCATGGCTGCAATTACTGTCTGCAGTGATTTTGGAGCTCCCCAAAATAAAGTCAGCCACTGTTTACACTGTTTCCCCATCTATTTACCATGAAGTGATGAGACCAGATGCCATGATCTTAGTTTTCTGAATGTTAAGTTTTAAGCCAACTTTTTCACTCTCTTCTTTCACTTTTATCAAGAGGCTCTTTAGTTCTTCTTCACTTTCTGCCCTAAGTGTGGTGTCATTTACCTATCTGAGGTTATTTATACTTCTCCCAGCAATCTTGATTCCAGTTTGTGCTTCATCCAGCCCAGAGTTCCTCATGACGTACTGCTTCACTGAACAAATTCTGATTAATATTTTGTCAGAAGCCAAGTTGCTCCTGCTCTGGTTGGATTTTGCTACTCTCTAGACCTGTTACCCTGGAGAAGGCAATGACACCCCACTCTGGTACTCTTGCCTGGAAAGTCCCATGGACAGAGGAGCCTGGTAGGCTGCAGTCCATGGGATCGCAAAGAGTTGGTCACAACTGAGCGACTTCCCTTTCTCTTTTCAATTTCATGCACTGGAGAAGTAAATGGCAACCCACTCCAGTGTTCTTGCCTGGAGAATCCCAGTGACGGGGGAGCCTGGTGGGCTGCCATCTATGGGGTCGCACAGAGTCAGACACGACTGAAGCGACTTAGCAGCAGCAGCACCAGACCTGTTATGCAACACTAAAGACTGGAATTTCTTAGCCATAATCTTGGGAAATCCATCTTCTATCTCCAAATATTTGATCCTTTCTTTCCTCAGTTGCCTATTTGAGTACTTTCTTGATATAATCATTTTATTGCAGCACATCAGTCAGAATCTTTTTGAAAAAGTTTCATAGGAGACTGGTTTGTTGTTGTTTGGTTTTGTCCTTTGCAAGTAGGAAACAATTTTACTCTTTTATGGTTAAATTATATAGTTACAAAATTTGATGTAGGAATCCTATCACTACATTTAATTCTAAATTTCAGTTTAAGCAATTCTTTGTATGTTTCTTATTTATTTTTATTTTTTTCCCAGAATCTCTTTAGTGTTTTCTCTTTGTCCCAAGAGTTTCAAAAGTGCACATTAATATGCTTTGGGACATAGTCACTTCTTTGAGGTAAAATTCTCAATTTAGAGTTAGATATTCAATAAAATTCTCCAATTTTAAGAGAATAATTATAAGATTTTGGAATTATATAAAATCATTTAACTACTCACAATAATCAGGACATTTTGATCACTCCATTGTTACCAATGTCTTGACTTTACTAGAATTTCATGTAAGTACACAGTCTTTTGTGTCTGGCTTATTTAACTTAGCATCATGCTTTTGAGATTTGTTCAAGTTGGTGTTATCAGTTGTTTTTTTTTTCCTTGCTCATACTGCACAGTATTTTATTATATTCATATATCAAGTTTCCTTATATATTCATAAGTTGATGTGCATTTGGATAGTTTTCTACATTTTGAATTTATATTCAATTTGAAAAGAGTTGCCACAATGGGCTTCCCAGGTGGCTCAGTGGTAAAGAATCCACATGCCAATGGAGGAGACGCAGGAGATGTGGATTCTAACCCTAGGTCAGGAAGATCCCCTGAAAGAGAAAATGGCAACCCACTCCAGTATTCTTGCCTGAAAAATTTCATGGACAGAATAGCTTGGTGGGCTACAATCTATAGCGTCACAAACAGTCAGACATGACTGAGTGATAGAGCATACACAAACATTATATACACATCTTTGCATAGAGATGTATTTCCCATTCTTTTCAATACTTAGGAGAGGAAGACTGTTTAACTTTAGAAGAAGCTATCATTCTGCTTTCCAGTGTGTTAGTGTTGGTTTTTTTTTTTTTTTTCTTTTTTATTCCTACTATTGAACTGGAAATCAATGGCCTTTATATCAGAAAATTCATGCCTTTGTGGTTTTGGGGAAATTTGTTAAAGCCTATATTGGATAATTTCCTTTTTTAAATCTATTTTCTAAGGATTTTTGCATCTATGTTCATCAGTAATATTGGCCTGTAGTTTTCTTTTTTTGTGGCATCTTTGTCAGGTTTTGGTATTAGGGTGATGGTGGCCTCATAGAATGAGTTTGGAAGTTTACTTTCCTCTGCAATTTTCTGGAAGAGTTTGAGTAGGGCAGATGTTAGCTCTTCTCTAAATTTTTGGTAGAATTCAGCTGTGAAGCTGTCTGGACCTGGGCTTTTGTGTGCTGCAAGATTTTTGATTACAGTTTCAATTTCCGTGCTTGTGATGGGTCTGTTAAGATTTTCTACTTCTTCTGGGTCCAGTTTTGGGAATCCAACAACACATTAAAAAGATCATACACCATGACCAAGTGGGCTTTATCCCAGGGATGCAAGGATTCTTCAATATCCAATAATCAATCAATGTAATACACCACATTAACAAATTGAAAAATAAAAACCATATTATTATCTCAATAGATGCAGAGAAAGCCTTTGACAAAATTCAACACTCATTTATGATAAAAACTATCCAGAAAGCATGAATAGAAGGAACATACCTCAACATAATAAAAGCTATATATGACAAACCCATAGCAAACTTTATCCTCAATGGTGAAAAATTGAAAGCATTTCCTCTAAAGTCAGGAACAAGACAAGGGTGCCCACGTTCACCATTACTATTCAACATAGTTTTTGAAGTATTGGCCACAGCAATCAGAGAGAAAAAGAAATAAAAGGAATCCAAATCAGAAAAGAAGAAGTAAAACTCTCACTGTTTGCAGATGACATGATCCTCTACATAGAAAACCCTAAAGACTCCACCAGAAAATTACTAGAACTAATCAATGATTATAGTAAAGTTGCAGGATATAAAATCAACACACAGAAATCCCTTGCATTCCTATACACTAATAATGAGAAAATAGAAAGAGAAATTAAGGAAACAATTCCATTCGCCATTGCAATGGAAAGAATAAAATACTTAGGAATATATCTATCTAAAGAAACTAAAGACCTATACATAGAAAACTATAAAACATTGGTGAAAGAAATCAAAGAGGACATTAATAGATGGAGAAATATACCATGTTCATGGATCAGAAGAATCAATATAGTGAAAATGAGTATACTAACCAAAGCAATCTATGGATTCAATGCAATCCCTATCAAGCTACCAATGATATTCTTCACAGAGCTAGAACAAATAATTTCACAATTTGTATGGAAATAGAAAAAAACCTCGAATGGCCAAAGCAATCTTGAGAAAGAAGAATGGACCTGGAGGAATCAACCTGCCTGACTTCAGGCTCTACTACAAAGCCACAGTCATCAAGACAGTATGGTACTGGCACAAAGACAGAAATATAGATCAATGGAACAAAATAGAAAGCCCAGAGATAAATCCATGCACCTATGGACACCTTATCTTTGACAAAGGAGGCAAGGATATACAATAGATTAAAGACAATCTCTTTAACAAGTGGTGCTGGGAAAACTGGTCAACCACTTGTAAAAGAATGAAACTAGAACACTTTCTAACACCATACACCAAAATAAACTCAAAATGGATTAAAGATCTAAACCTAAGACCAGAAAGTATAAAACTGCTAGAGGAGAACATAGGGAACACACTCTCCGACATACATCACAGCAGGATCCTCTATGACCCACCTCCCAGAATATTGGAAATAAAAGCAAAAATAAACAAATGGGACCTAATTAAACTTAAAAGCTTCTGCACAACAAAGGAAACTATAAGCAAGGTGAAAAGACAGCCTTCAGAATGGGAGAAAATAATAGCAAATGAAGCAACTGACAAACAACTAATCTCAAAATATACAAGCAACTCCTACAGCTCAATTCCAGAAAAATAAATGACCCAATCAAAAAATGGGCCAAAGAACTAAATAGACATTTCTCCAAAGAAGACATACAGATGGCTAACAAACACATGAAAAGATGCTCAACATCACTCATTATCAGAGAAATGCAAATCAAAACCACTATGAGGTACCATTTCACACCAGTCAGAACGGCTGTGATCCAAAAGTCTACAAGCAATAACTGCTGGAGAGGGTGTGGAGAAAAGGGAACCCTCTTACACTGTTGGTGGGAATGCAAAGTAGTGCAGCCACTATGGAGAACAGTGTGAGGATTCCTTAAAAAACTGGAAATAGAACTGCCTTATGATCCAGCAATCCCACTGCTGGGCATACACACCGAGGAAACCAGAATTGAAAGAGACACATGTACCCCAATGTTCATTGCAGCACTGTTTATAATAGCCAGGACATGGAAGCACCCTAGATGTCCATCAGCAGATGAATGGATAAGAAAGCTGTGGTACATATACACAATGGAGTATTACTCAGCCATTAAAAAGAATACATTTGAATCAGTTATAATGAGGTGGATTAAACTGGAGCCTATTATACAGATTGAAGTAAGCCAGAAAGAAAAAGAGCAATACAGTATACCAACGCATATATATGGAATTTAGAAAGATGGTAATGATAACCCTGTATACGAGACAGCAAAAGAGACACTGATGTATAGAACAGTCTTTTGGACTCTGTGGGAGAGGGAGAAGGTGGGATGATTTGGGAGAATGGCATTGAAACATGTATAATATCATATATGAAACGAGTCATCAGTCCAGGTTCGATGCATGATACTGGATGCTTGGGGCTGGTGCACTGGGACGACCCACAGGGATGGTATCGGGAGGGAGGAGGGTTCAGGATGGGGAACACATTATACTTGTGGCGGATTCATTTTGATAAATTGCAAAACCAATATAATATTGTAAAGTTAAAAAATAAAATGAAATAATAATAAAAATAAAAAGAGAGAAAAAAATCTATTTTCTACAAAGGTGCTTCCCTGATAGCTCAGTTGTTAAAGAATCTGCCTGCAATACAAGAGACCCCAGTTCGAGTCCTGGTTCAGGAAGATCCATTGGAGAAGGAATAGACTACCCATTCCAGTATTCTTGGGCTTCTTTTGTAGCTCAGCTGGTAAAGAATCTGCCCACAATGTGGAAGACCTGAGTTCGATCCCTGGGTTCGGAAGAGTCCCTGGAAAGGGAAAGCCTACCCACTCCAGTATTCTGGCCTGGAGAATTCCATGGACTGTATAGTTCATGGGGTAGCAAAGAGTCAGACACACTGAGTGACTTTCACTTCACTTTTGCTGAACTCCCATTAGTTATTTTGTATTTGCAATAAGATGAATATGTTAATACTGAGGTGTAGAGATTAAATTTGGATATAAAGCCATATATATATATATATATATATATATATTCACATTTGTACTTGATAATCACATGCTTATTACATTTTATTGCATTTTCAAAATTCTAATGTTATTTTATAATGGTATTTTCTTTTCGATATATTTTAAAGGCATTTTCTTAAAGTAAAAATAAAATGACTATATTCCATGTCTTCAGAATGAATAAAATCAACTCAGTAGAAAAGTCATTTTCATAGAAAAAATATAAAACTTCATAAACAATTAAACAGATTAAAGCGTCTTCTTTTAAGTTGTGCTTAATGAGAGCGTGGGGAGTTAAATACAGAATTTCCATTAAAATGACTGAGAAATTGTGCATGTAGTTTCATACCTGCCTTGATGAACATTCTTCTCTTCCTACTGAATGTTTAAAAAGGGAGTAATTCCACAGTTTAAAGAGTACCAGGCAATCTTGTCAACACAGACATTCATATTAAGTACAAAATTTTTATGAGTATTTTTGAATTTGAAGTTGACAATAGGTATACCTGTTTTACATTTCATTCCTGTAAATCTTCTAGCAATAGTGTAAAAATATTACAATGATTTTGTCCATTAAATTCAATAAAATTTAGTACACTGAACTTGTTTCACTTTCTTGGTGAAAGCAGTCGTATTTTTCTAGCACAAAGTTGATTCCTGGCAAACAATATGTTAGATATTCATGACACAAAAAGTACTAAGAAAGAAAAATTGTATTTATTTTATTTCTTCTTTACTTTTCTAGGGGGAATGTAAAATTCCTGGCCCACCAGACTCACATACTAACATTTAATGTGTGGCTAGATGATTTTCAACTTTTGTCCATACAAGGATTTTTTTTTAAAAATCTATTCATTTATTCAATTTATTGCAGGTTTTATAGATGATAAAACTGAGAAGTTTAATCAAAGGTAATGCAAACAAGGAAATAAATATTAGAGCAGAAATAAGAGAAATAAAGACAATAGATATTACTAAGAGCTGTTTCTTTGAAAAGATCTTTAAAAATGACAAGCCTTTGGCTAGACTCACCAAGAAAAAAGAAAAACAACTCAAATAAATAAAACCAGAAATTAGAAAGAATATGTGAATACTGATACCACAGAAACACAAAGGATCATAAGAGACTGCTATTAATCATTATATGCCAACAAACAGGATACCATAGACAAAATAACCTCCTAGAAATATACAAGTCACCAAGACTGAACCATAATGAAACAGAAAATATTAGCAGATTGATTATTGGTAAGGAGATTAAACCAGTAATCACAAACCTCCAAACAAACAAAAGTCCAGGAAAAGACAGCTTCACTGGTGAATTCTACCAAACATTTAAAGAAGAATCAAGAAAAAATCCTTCTCAAATTCTTCAAAAATAAAAGAGAGAACTCTTATAAAGTCATTTTATGAGACTAGTGTAACTTCATACCTAAACCAGACAAGGATACCATAAGAAAGAAAATGTATAGGCCAGTATCCCTTGTGAACATATATGTGAAAATCCTCAACAAAATATCACAAACCAAATTCAACAATAAAGTCAAAAGATCACATGCTATGATCAAATGAGGTTTATACCAAGGATTAAAGGATGGTTTAACATCTTCAAATCACTCAGCATGATACATTACCAAAATAAAGTATAACAATCATATGATCATCTCAATAGATGCAAAAAAGGCATTTGACAAAATTCAACATTCGTTTACAAAAAAAAACTCTCAACAAGGTGGGTATAGAGGGAATGTGTATGCATGTGTGCTCAGTCGTGTTCTACTTTTTTGCAACCTCGTGGGCTGTAGCCTACCAGCCTCCTCTGCCCATAGGATTTTCTAGGCAAGAATACTGGAATGGGTTGCCATCTCTTCCTCCAGGAGATCTTCCCAACTCACAGATGAACCAGAACTGCATATCCTGCATCTCTTGTTTTGGCAGGTGGGTTCTTACCACTGAGTCACCTCAACATAATGAAGGCCACATACAACAAGCCCTCAGCTAAGATCATGCTCAAAATGTGAACAGTGAAAACCCTTTCCTCTAGTTCAAGAACAAGATTGCCCCCCTTCACTACTTTTGTTCAACATAGTACTGGAAGTCTTAATCAGAGCAATTAGGCAAAAAAGATAATTAAAAGGCATCCAGTCGGAAAGGAAAAAGTAAAACTGTTACTATTTGCAGATGATATGATATTACTTACAGAGTACCCTAACTGCCGCTGCTAAGTCACTCAGTCGTGTCCGACTCTGTGTGACCCCATAGACGGTAGCCCACCAGGCTCCCCCGTCCCTGGGATTCTCCAGGCAAGAACACTGGAGTGGGTTGCCGTTTCCTTCTCCAATGCATGAAAGTGAAAAGTGAAAGTGAAGTTGCTCAGTCGTGTAAGACCCTCAGCGACCCCATGGACTGAAGCCTACCAGGCTCCTCCATCCATAGGATTTCCCAGGCAAGAGTACTGGAGTGGGGTGCCATTGCCTTCTCCAAAGTACCCTAAAGAATCCATCAAAAAAAAAAAAACTTTTTTAGAATTAACAAAAGAATTCAGTATGGTTGTAAGACACAAAATCAATACAAAAAAACTCTTTTGTCTTTGCATACTAATAATGATACAGCAGAAGAATAAAGACACTAATTCCACTCAAAATTGTATTAAAAGAATACAATACCTAGGAATAAATTTAATCAAGGAGGTGAAATATGTTCATACTTAAAACTGCAAGATATTAATGAAAGAATTTAAAGATGATACAAGTGAAAAGATATCCCATGTTCATGGATTGGAACAATTAATATTATTACAATCTCTTACTATCCAAAGCAATCTACAAGTTCAGTACAATCTCTATCAAAATTCCAATGGTACATTTCAAAGAAGTAGAATTAATAATATGCAAAATTTGTATAGAATCATAACAAAAAGCCCCAATGCTAAAGCAGTGTTGAATAAGAAGTACAAAGCTGGAGGCAATATGTTTCATTATGAATAGGTGATTTACAGAGAGAAAATCTAAAAGTAGAACAAAATATAAAGAGATTCTCAAATAAAGTGTGAGTTGGAGACATAATTTAAAAAAGCAACAATTAAATGTCACTGTATACCAGAGAGATTAAGAACTAAATGCTGACTCCAGCACTGTTTACAATAGTGAAGATATGGAAACAACCTAAATGTCCATCGACACAGGGATAGAAGTAAGATGTGGTACATATATACAATGGAACACTACTCAGACATTAAAAAGAATGAACACTGCCATTTACAGCAATATGGATGGACTTACTGTTCTTAGTGAAGCACGTCAGACAGAGAAGCAGAAGTATATGACATCCCTTACATGTGGAATCTAAAAAGAAATGATACAAATGAACTTACTTACAAAACAGACGGACTCACAGACTTAGAGAACTAGCTTATGGTTGCTAGGGGAGAAGGGTAGCAGGAAGGGATAGTTCTGCTATTTGGGACAGGTATGTATACACCGCTGTATTGAAAATGGATTACAGGCAGGGACCTACTGTATAGCACATGGAACTCTATTCAATGTTATGTGGCAGCCTGGATGGAAGAGGAGTTTGGGGGAGAATGGATACATGTATATGTATGGTTGAATCCTTTTGCTGTTCACCTGAAACTGTCACAAAACTATTTGTTAATCAGCTATACCTCAAAAGAAAATAAAAAGTTTACAATAAAAAAAAAAAAGAATTAAATGCTGAATAATGTCAATATTCAAGGGGCTACGTGGGTATGGAACCCAGAGTCCTGCTGGTTTGATGGAAGACTGGTACACTTCCTTGAGAGAGGAAACTGACAGTTCTTAGTTAAATTAAATGTACATATGGCATGACCTAGCAGTTCTCCTGGACAGACACAGTCCATAAGGAAAGGATGCTCACTCACCTATCAGTGGAAAGGGAAGAAGTATTATCCTCATCCCTTTTTTGGTGAATTGGACATACAAGATATGGTAGATGTACACTGTTGTACAGTGTATAGATGCAACAGACTAGATATTCATAGTAAATAAGACAGCACTAAGAAAATAAAGCAAAACATAGAACAAAACTTATAATGTTATTAAACTAAAATACATCAAAAACAACATACACATTTTATAAGAACATAAACAGACCAAAGGATGAACTCTAGCTGTATCAGAATGGTTGTCCACAAAGGGAGAGAAATGGAGAGAGAGAGGTTCATTCATTCATTTAAATGAATAAATCATGTATAAAGGAAGAGAAGGAACTTAAGCAGATTATGATGACATGTCATGAACTAGGGAGTAGAATTTACTCAACATTCTAGACAACTATATATGTGATATTCCTGACCCACAGTTGTTTACCTGTAGCTTGAATGCTGAGAACTGGCAGCCAACTTCTATCTAAATACTTCATAGACAGCATTGATTCCATGAAAGGCTTTCATTTATTTCAACCTGGGCTTTCAATTTTGAAAAAGGATTACATTTTGCTCTGATGTTTACAATTTCTCCTCAAGTAGCTGTTTTGGGCAGTAACATATAGATTATATTCAGTGATCTGCACAGGCTGGCAAGTAGACCTTAATATTTGGGGAAAGGGAATGAATTATTATAAATAAAGGTAAAAGGTATGTAAAAAGTTGCAGTTACATCCAATATTGATTTGCAATAAAGAGAAACTCTGTTTAAGAGCTATGGAGTTAGGTGTAACATTCTTCAAAGTGGTTTACTAGCATTTTATTTTATATAATAAAAAGAAGAGTGTGTTATCTAAAAAACCTAAAGATGAATAGGATATTAATCTTTATTTGTCAGAAACTGCACCAATCCTCTCCTACCTCCAACAAAGGTACATAAATGGCATTTAGAATGTGCATTTTGATGGCTTTTCAGACTGATTTAAAAGATAATGAAATTAATATGCAAATACAAGAAATATTAAAATATAAACATTTTAATTTTAAAATTTAATAATATTAACAAAGACATTCCAATACATTTTCTAGTACAATACAGCCCAATATAAAGTGAAATAAACATTCACTGCTCCGTGATACATTTATAGAGCATTTATGGTTTAAAGAAATGCAATTCTGTATTTCACTTTCAATTTTTCTCTTAGGAAATAATACTTTTTTCAAGAAGATCATACTAATATGTATATGTGTACATGCTGAAAAGGACAAATAGTATGAACTCGATAAACTATTTCTGGAAGACCAAATGCAAACTGTACTTCCAGTGCAAAGTAGCCTTTATGCCCCTGAACACTCTCATCTGTTTACAGTATTCTAGAATCCCAAGCTAACTCCCTTTTTTAACTCACCCTACAGACAATCAGCTATGGTTTTTTCAGTAGTCATGTATGGACGTGAGAGCTGGACTATAAAGAAAGCTCAGCACTTAAGAATTGATGCTTTTGAACTGTGGTGTTGAAGAAGACTCTTGAGACTCCCTTGGACTGCAAGTAGATCAACCAGTCCATCCTAGAGGAAATCAGTCCCAGATATTCATTGGAAGGACTGATGCTGAAGCTGAAACTCCAATACTTTGGCCACCTGATGCGAAGAACTGACTCATTTGAAAAGACCCTGATGCTGGGAAAGATTGAAGGTGGGAGAAGAAGGGTATGACAGAGGATGAAAAGTTGGATGGCATCACTGACTCAACGGACATGAATTTGAGCAAACTCCGGGAGTTGGTGATGGACAGGGAGGCCTGGCGTGCTGCAGTCCATGGGGTTGCAATGAGTCGGACATGACTGAGCAACTGAACTGACAGACAATCAGAAAAAGAGAAAGATATAGAGAACAAACATACAACTCTCTGGGCTTTGAACACATGCATCTAAATATACTCTTTAATAAGGTCCTTCTGTCTTAAACATGGAGCCCTCTAAATGTTAAGCAAGCCAGGCTCCTCTGTCCATGGAATTCTCCAGTCAAGAATACTGGAGTGGGTTCGCCATTCCCTTCTTAGAGAATCTTCCCAATCCAGGGGTCAAACCCCTGGTCTCCTGCATTGTAGGCAGATTCTTTACCATCTGAGCTACCAGGGAAGTCCATTAAGCAAGCCAAATCCTTATCATTATTTAGGTTCCTTTTCATTTTTTTTTTCATGAAATTACATCTTGTTTCTTCACTGTAAATATCTATATCATTTATTATCTTTTTATTTTGAAATAGATATTCATTAGAATATCTAATGAATTAGAAAAACCAAAATCTATAGAGGGAAGTCCCATGTTCCTTTAATCCAGTTTTACCCCCAATCCTGGCCACCTGATGAGAAGAGCTGACTCATTGGAAAAGAGCATGATGCTGGGAAAGATTGAAAGCAGATCGTGAAGGACAAGGAAGCCTGGCATGTTGCAATCCATGGAGTCGCAAAGAGTCTGATATGACTTAGTGACTGAACAACAACAAAGCAATTGACAAGGCAATCCAGTTACTGATGTGATTTATCAGAATTTCATATAATCTCTAGAATATCTGTATTATTTACCATACAATATAAACTGAGAAAAAAAAACTATATTACAATATAAAACAGAAGTTTAGTATAATCTACAGAGCTTATTCAGGTTTCACCAGTCCTATGCTCACTCATCTGTTTGTTTTATAGATGAGAATAAATTCTACAAACTTCATCACATGTGCAGATTTATGTAACAATCACCACAATCAAAATACAGCACTGTTCCATCACCAAACATAAGGTTTCCTTATATCCTTACACCATTTCCCCACTACCCATTGCTGCTGCTGCTGCTGCTAAGTCGCTTCAGTAGTGTCCGACTCTGTGCGACCCCATAGACGGCAGCCACCAGGCTCCCCCATCCCTGGGATTCTCCAGGCAAGAACACTGGAGTGGGTTGCCATTTCCTCCTCCAATGCATGAAAGTGAAAAGTGAAAGTGAAGTCGCTCAGTCTTGTCCAACTCTTAGCGACCCCATGGACTGCAGCCTACCAGGCCCCTCCATCCATGGGATTTTCCAGGCAAGAGTACTGGAGTGGGGTGCCATTGACTACCCATTGCTAATACCTGGCAAACACTAATCTAATCATCATCTTCATAATTTTGTTATTTAATGAATATTTTATAGATAGAAACATACTGTTTGTAACCTTTTAATGGTGGCTTTTCCCACTTGGCTTAATTTCTCTGAGATCACTCCCAGTTTTTGTACATATCAGTACATCACTCCTTTTTATAACACTCTATGATACGGATTTATTATCATTTGTTTAACCATTCATGGATTGAGGAATAATTGTTTCCAGTTTGGAACTATTATAATAAAGTTGGTATGAATATTTATGTCTTAGCTTTTGTGTGAACATATATTTTTCTTTCTCTGGGGTAAATCTACAAGAGTTTGATTGCTAGACCTTGTGATAAGTACATGTTTAGTGTTGTATATGAAAATTAGAGATACCAAAGGAACATTTCATGCAAAGATGGGCTCGATAAAGGACAGAAATGATATGCACCTAACAGAAGCAGAAGATATTAAGAAGAGGAGACAAGAACACACAGAACTGTACAAAAAAGATCTTCATGACCCAGATAATCACGATGGTGTGATCACTGACCTAGAGCCAGACATCCTGGAATGTGAAGTCAAGTGGGCCTTAGAAAGCACCACTACAAACACAGCTAGTGGAGGTGATGGAATTCCAGTTGAGCTATTTCAAATCCTGAAAGATGATGCTGTGAAAGTGCTACACTCAATATGCCAGCAAATTTGGAAAACTCAGCAGTGGCCACAGGACAGGAAAAGGTCAGTTTTCATTCCAATCCCAAAGAAAGGCAATGCCAAAGAATGCTCAAACTACCACACAATTGCACTCATCTCACATGCTAGTAAAGTAATGCTCAAAATTCTCCAAGCCAGGCTTCAGCAATACATGAACCATGAATTTCCAGATGTTCAAGCTGGTTTTAGAAAAGGCAGAGGAACCAGAGATCAAATTGTTAACATCTGTTGGATCATGGAAAAAGCAAGAGAGTTCCAGAAAAACATCTATTTCTGCTTTATTGACTATGCCAAAGCCTTTGACTCTGGATCACAATAAACTGTGGAAAATTCTGAAAGAGATGGGAATGCCACACCACCTGACCTGCCTCTTGAGAAACATATGCAGGTCAGGAAGCAACAGTTAGAACTGGACATGGAACAACAGACTGGTTCCAAATAGGAAAAGGAGTACGTCAAGGCTGCATATTGTCATCCTGCTTATTTAACTTATATGCAGAGTACATCGTGAGAAACTCTGTGTTGGAGGAAACACAAGCTGGAATCAAGATTGCCGGGAGAAATGTCAATAACCTTAGATATGCAGATGACACCACCCTTATGGCAGAAAGTGAAGAGGAACTAAAAAGCCTCTTGATGAAAGTGAAAGTGGAGAGTGAAAAAGTGGGCTTAAAGCTCAACATTCAGAAAATGAAGATCATGGCATCTGGTCCCATCACTTTATGGCAAATGGCAGATGGGGAAACAGTGTCAGGCTTTCTTTTCTGGGGCTCCAAAATTACTGCAGATGGTGACTGCAGCCATGAAATTAAAAGACGCTTACTCCTTGGAAGGAAAGTTATAACCAGCCTAGATAGCATATTCAAAAACAGAGACATTACTTTGCCAACAAAGGTCCATCTAGTCAAGGCTGTGGTTTTTCCAGTGGTCATGTATGGATGTGAGAGTTGGACTGTGAAGAAAGCTGAGTGCTGAAGAATTGATACTTTTGAACTTTGGTGTTGGAGAAGACTCTTGAGAGTCCCTTGGACACAAGGAGATCCAACCAGTCCATCCTAAAGGAGATCAGTCCTGGGTGTTCACTGGAAGGACTGATGCTGAGGCTGAAACTCCAGTACTTTGGCCACCTCATGCAAAGAGTTGACTCACTGGAAAAGATCCTGATGCTGGGAGGGATTGGGGGCCGCAGGAGAAGGGGATGAAGAGGATGAGATGTCTGCATGGCATCACTGACTCGATGCGCATGAGTTTGGGTGAACTCCGGGAGTTGGTGATGGACAGGGAGGCCTGGCCTGCTGCAGTTCATGGAGTCGCAAAGAGTCAGACATGACTGAGTGACTGTACTGAACTGAATTGAACTGAATAACTGACAAGCTGCTTCCTAGGAGTCTGTCCTGTTTTACAGTCTAACCAATCATGTATGAATGATCTAGTTTTTCAGTATCTTCACTAGCATTTGTGTTATTATTGCTTTATTTTAGCCATTCTCATATGTATGCAGTAATATCATTATTGGTTTAATTTGTGTTTCCCTAGTAGCTAATGAGGGAGAAGGCAATGGCACCCCACTGCAGTACTCTTGCCTGGAAAATCCCATGGATGGAGGAGCCTGGTAGGCTGCAGTCCATGGGGTTGCTAAGAGTTGGACATGACTGAGCGACTTCACTTTCACTTTTCACTTTCATGCATTGGAGAAGGAAATGGCAACCCACTCCAGTGTTCTTGCCTGGAGAATCCCAGGGATGGGGGAGCCTGGTGGGCTGCCGTCTATGGGGTCACACCGAGTCGGACAGGACTGAAGTGACTTAGCATAGCATAGCATAGCATAGCATATATGCATTCTTGATATGAATGGATTCTTTGTTAGATATATGGTTTGTAAATATTACCTCCCACATATAATTATACTCATATATTATGTGATATACATAATCTTCTATCTTGAATTTTAATATTAAATATGCGTTTTTGCTTCTATCTTGTAGGAATGCAAATTCTTCAAAGTAGAACCAAAGGTAATTAACCTTCACCTATCCCCCAACAAGCGTTTATTACACAAAGACATCTAATAACACATTACTGATAAAGTAGTGAACACAGAAATAAAAAATAAAATAGACATTCCCAAAACAAACTACCTCATGAGACTATTATAGTAAATTGATATAAAGTAAAATCATACTTTCCAGGTGACTAAATATTTTAATATCCAAGTTTTAGGTCTCCTATCTTCTATACAACCAGACTTTCTTCAAGTTGAAGCTTTTTTCTCAACATATAGAAATGTGGTCTCTTTTACCATATAAACCTTTAGGATGATGCAATTCTTTAGTTTATCCTGGTGTGAATTTTCCTAACTTCTGTTCAGGACTTTTTTTTAAGCATAATTTGACAGATTAAGGTATGGCATCTCCATATGTCTATATAGCTACGTTACAGTTTCTTCTTTGGTATCTAATATTTAGATGGTGATGTAAGTCTCTGTTTTACTGCCTTTATACTGTTAGCCTTTTATTGATTCACTTAGGGTGTAATTGCTTGCTCTCTGTAAGCATTCTAATCAGAACAGCAAGATCACTTCAGTATTCCCAATTCGAGTGAGGTCACAGAAATTAGAGATGCAAATAACTTGCTAAGTCACCCTTTTAATTTTTCCTCTGGGTAAGGTTATTCCCTATGGTATATTTTTTTCTTGTTTCTCCTTTTTTTTTTTTGTCAATCTCAGCATTAAAGAGATTCAATAAGTATGTTTTTTCCAAGTGCTTCCATTCCAAGACTAAGCTTGAAATCTCTCTGGAAGGAATGAAAATCATATATTCTTTGATAGGAGTATCAGTATCCAGTATCTGGATATCCAGATACTGGATATCAGTATACAGTATCTTCCATGCATGAACCGTGATGGTTCCTCTTGCCATTATTCAATAAGACTTTTCTCAGTTCTTGGTTTCAAGTTCAATGATGAGAGAACCTACTGCTTCTGTGAAGTCTGCCTTTCCTTGCTACTAACTGGTAATTTCATCAGAAACATGATTAACAGAACTGTTATAGCAGTTATAATGGTGATGAAGTCATGCCACTATGAAGAAAAGGAAAATGAAATAATTATGTCAATTATATTCATCATGAATTCCCCATCATGAGTCACTTTTCTTAAAACATAGGCCTAATTTTCCTATGAAAGTAGAAATGTAGGAAGTCAAGATTGAAGTAATTTGACTTGAAATACCTCACTTGGGAATGGTATAACATTATTGTTTGCAAGATTCTGTCAAATATCTTATTATACTTAGAGTGATGAGGTGAAATGGAATGGGTTATTACCCACATTTTATACATCATTATATTGAGGTTCTGATCTAGTTGATTTAGGTTACACAATTCAACATGTTCTCAAACTCAGTACTTTTTATAATACATGAAACTCACAATCACATACAGGCATTTACTGACTCGATAGACGTGAGTCTCAGTGAACTCCGGGAGTTGGTGATGGACAGGGACGCCTGGCGTGCTGCGATTCATGGGGTCGCAAAGAGTCAGACACGACTGAGCGACTGATCTGATTTTATGCAAAATTGGATTAAAATCCTATAGCACCTAGATTTCCTCCATCATATGTCCTATTGCTTCTATGTCTTCTTTGTGAGCACACTTCAATTTTCTCTTGTTTTATTATATTTTAGAGCATCGGTTATCTTTTTTGCTGCATATCTGAATCACCCATGCAGTTTTTATATATAATGATGCCCAGGTTATACCCTATAGTGATTGATTAATAAGAAATATCTGGAGGAGAGACTCAGGATTCAATATATTTTCCTTAAACTCTCCAGTTGATTCCAAAGTGCAGATAGTTTGAGAAATACTATCTTATATTTCTATCCCAGGCTTTCTTCTCTTACAACTGTGCACTGAACCAAGCATTTGATTGTACAACCACACACAGTAATTTTATTTTCCAGGTACATGGTGGTTCTTCATAAGTCCACATCTCCACCTAGAACTCTGTCTCGGGCTTCAGAAGCATTCGCACTTGTATATCCATCTCCACAGAGGCTTTAACAGTCTCATGCTCTTATGACTGAGCTAGCCAGGCAGAGGCTTAAAACTCAAAAATCCCCAGGGTGAATTTATAGCTTTCCCTCAAAACATCCTTCTTTTTCTTATTTAGTACAGACTATTCTGTTGCAAAAGTAAGACTCAAGAATTCAGTGGCTGTGTCAAAACATGCTATTGTCTCTCACTCTCAGTTCTGAGACTGAGAAGCTCTACTCTTCTCAAGCTCAGGCATCTTTCCTTGTTCTTGTCACTACAATCAGTCAACTGGAAGAAAGAATCAGGGGTCCAGGTGCATCTCTTTAAAGGGCAGGGCTCAGAATGTGACTTACTACTTCTACCTTTGTTCCATCAGTCAGACATTATTCATATGGTCACACAAGTCTATAAGGGTAGATAGATTTGTGGTCTTTAGCTAGATAGCCATGTACCTGGCTAAAACCAAGAGGAAGGAACTTCTAACTCTGAAGAAGGTGAAGTAACAAATTACCCTCCTTCCTGAAACAATAACTGCATTTCATATATTCAAAAGTTAAGTAGAAATATGAAATATAAATATTTTCAAAAGGAATCACACTGAACTGCTAAAGATGAAAACTACAATTTGTGAGATGAAAAATACATGGAATGGAATTAACAGCAGATCAGACATTGCAGAAAATAAAGGGTTAGTGCACTCTGAGACACAACAGGAAGAACTATACAAAATAAGACACAGAGAGCAAAAGGAATAAATAGTGAAGGGTTCAAGTGAGCCGTGGAACAATTTCAAGTGGTCTCATATACACACAGTTGGAATCTCCACAGGTTAGGAAATATCAGAGAAGAAAGAAGGACCAAAATTTTTTGAAGAAATAATGGTTACAATGTTTGCAAAACTTGAAAAATAGAAACCCATAATTTAAGAATCTCAATAAATCTCAAGTACAAGAGACATTAAAAATAAACACTCCAAGGCACAACATAATCAAATTTCTCAAAGTTAGTGATAGAAAATCTTTAAAGCAGCCAGAGGAAAAGACATCTTTAAACTAATTACGTATTTAACATAATACATTTTATGTACAAAATCAAAGATAAGGATGATTTATTTCTCATAGAAAATATGTAAGTGAGATGACAATGGAGGAGGATCTTTAAAGTGCTGAAAGAAAATGCTTTCTCATCTACTAAGTAAATATATCTTTCCCAAAAATGTGAAGTCAAACTTTTCAGACATCACCAGCAGACCAGCATAACATAAAAGACATTTTCTTCAGATGGGAGGGAAAAAAGACAACTGGATAAAAACAAGGAATGAAGAGGGCCTAGAAATGAAAATTACACGGATGGATATATTTCATTTTTTCTTGTGATCTAAAACCTTATTTCAAAGATAAATGACTGTTTAATAATAATTTTCTGTGAATTTAACAGATATGTACAAGAGACGTGACAACAATAGCACAAATCCAGGAGGGGAAGATGGAAAAGTGCTGTAATACTTGAAGGCAGACTGTGATATGATGATGTACACTATAAGGCAACCGTAAAATGACTGAACAATGAGTTGCAGCTCACCAGTCAGCAAAGGAGGTAAAATGATTCGTGAAATGATTAAAGTAATCCACAAATCCATAAAAAGACAGAAAAAAATAACATAATAATGACTTTAAAAAAAGAATGTAACAATGACAGAAAACAATGACTTGGTTGTGTTAGGTAGAGTCCAGGATAATGGGCCTCTGTTCAACCAAAGGCCACAGGAAAACTAAAATGTAGAAGTTTATTATTCAAAGATCCCATAGAAAACATGCAGCATGCCTCGAAGGGCCACACATGAGGTAAAGGCAGGATGCAGGCAGTCTGCAGCAGGACCTAGGGGGCATGACTTTATTAAGGTCTATGTGTAGAATGCTTTGGGGTTCCCAAGTTAAAGCCAGACTGGTCAATTCAAGCCAAAAAGCAGGGTTTTGCTCAGCTCCTTATCTAAGGGTCTCACAAGGGGAAGGCCCTGGGAAGCAGAAAAGACTGTTGAACACAAGGGCCATTGGAGTAGGCAGGTCAGGAACTTATATTTACTTGTGACTCAGTGGCATGAAGGGTTAATGTCAATCTAAGGTACCCATAGGCAGCTTGGGCAGATAAAATGGATGTGGAAGCAGCAATATTGAGAGTAGCAGAGCTAAATTCTTGGTAAGAATAAAGGAAATAAAAATAAGATTAGAATAGAAAACAGTACAAGACAGATGAGAATCTAACAATATCAGTGATCACGTAAAATGTAGATAATCCAAGTACCACATATATTATGAACATTCTTATTAATAAAATATAATATCTTACAAATTTACCATAATTCTTCTTGCTTAAAACGTCTAAGAAATTTATAACTTTAAAGGTAATTTATAATATCCTCAGTATTTCCTAGGGAGATGGTGGCTCAAAGGTAAAGAATCTGCCTGCCAATGCAGAGACAGGAGACTTGGGTTCAATCTCTGGGCCTGGAAGAACCCTTGAAGGAGGAAATTGCAACCTACTCCAGTATTCTTGCCATGAAAATCCCATGGACAAAGGAACCTGGCAGGTTCACAAAGAGACAAAATGGAGCAACTGGGCATGCAATATACCCTGTAAGACTCTGTATGATCTGACAGTCTCATTTCAGGGGTACCTCATATGATAATCTTTTCTTCCAACAAACTGAAATCCTTTAGTTTTACTAAGATGCCATATTTTCCTTCTCCTTAGTTTAAGGTTCACCTTTCTTGAAAGAGTCTCCATTCTGAACTCTGCCATAGTTAAATCTTATAACTATGCAGGCAGCAGATAGCACTGGAGATTGTAGACTCTTCTTCAGGACCTTACCCACCAACCCTGGGCCATCTGCCCCTTCCACTCATTCCTCTATCAGTGTATCCTGTTCCTAAGAGCCTGGTAAGCAAGTGAGCTGGTTAAAAGTCTTTTTATTAATATTCACCAAGAAGGATACGTTGATTCTGCCTTGACCTAGGATTTTAGCAATAGAAATGGTTAGGTGATTAGATTTGATATGTGGGTTGTTGTTCAGTCACTAAGCCCTGTCTGACTCTTTGCAACCCCATGGACTGAACCATACCAGGCTTTTCTGTCCTTCACTTTCTCCCAGAGTTCGCTCAAATTCATGTCCCTTGAATCAGTGATACCATCCAACCAGTTCATCCTCTGTCGCCCCCTTCTCTTCCTGCCCTCAATCTTTCCCAGCATCAGGATCATTTCCAATGAGTCAGCTCTTCACAACATGTGGCCAAAGTATTGGAGCTCCAGCTTCGGCATCAGTCCTTCCAATGACTATTCAGGGTTGATTTCCTTTAGGACTGACTGGTTTGATCCCCTTGCTATCCAAGACTCTCAAGAGTCCTCTTCAGCATCACAATTTGAAAGCATCAGTTCTTTGGCATTCAACCTTCTTAATGGTCCAACTGTCATATCCATGCATGACTACTAGAATATGTGGGTAAGTAGACCCAAATAAAGTTGCTGATAGTTGGATATGGGGGCGAAGAAAGGAGCACAATTAAGGGTGACTTACCACATTTTATTTTAATTACCTGTTCACTTATCCTTACCGCACAGTATACCACAAATGCCACAACAGTAAGAAGTATTGGTTTCCCCAGACATAGTATATATGTCTGTAAATTATAGTATATATCATAGTACTGTTATCTCCAGTGCAGAACAGGTATTCTTTAAACATTTTTTTTCAACTGAAAACTGAACCTCAGAGCAGTTCTACACATTTTAATTTACAATTTCTACTTATAGGTAAAAAAATTGATATTCAGATAAATTATGTAACTGTAACTAGAAGTTAGGGATATAGTTCCTAGAGTCATACAATCTGAAATTAAATTCTTAATTCTAACTTTATCAAGCTGTATGAACTTCGGCAAGAAAGTTCCAGAAAAACATCTAGTTCTGCTTTATTGACTATGCCAAAGCCTTTGACTGTGTGGGTCACAATAAACTGTGGAAAATTCTGAAAGAGATGGGAATGCCAGACCACCTGACCTGCCTCTTGAGAAACCTATATGCAGGTCAGGAAGCAACAGTTAGAACTGGACATGGAACAACAGACTGGTTCCAAATAGGAAAAGGAGTGAGTCAAGGCTATATATTGTCACCCTGCTTATTTAACTTATATGCAGAGTACATCATGAGAAACGCTGGGCTGGAAGAAGCACAAGCTGGAATCAAGATTGCCGGGAGAAATATCAATAACCTCAGAGATGCAGATGACACCACCCTTACGGCAGAAAGTGAAGAGGAACTCAAAAGCCTCTTGATGAAAGTGAAAGAGGAGAGTGAAAAGGTTGGCTTAAAGCTCAACATTCAGAAAACAAAGATCATGGCATCCGGTCCCACCACTTCATGGGAAATAGATGGGGAAACAGTGGAAACAGTGTCAGACTTCACTTTTTGGGCTCCAAAATCACTGCAGATGGTGACTGCAGCCATGAAATTAAAAGACGCTTACTCCTTGGAAGGAAAGTTATGACCAACCTAGATGGCATATTCAAAAGCAGAGACATAACTTTGCCAACAAAGGTCCGTCTAGTCAAGGCTATGGTTTTTCCAGTGGTCATATATGGATGTGAGAGTTGGACTGTGAAGAAAGCTGAGCGCCGAAGAATTGGTGCTTTTGAACTGTGTGTGTTGGAGAAGACTCTTGAGAGTCCTTTGGACTGCAAGGAGATCCAACCAGTCCATTCTAAAGGAGATCAGTCCTGGGTGTTCTTTGGAAGGAATGATCCTGAAGCTGAAACTCCAGTACTTTGGCCACCTCATGCAAAGAGTTGACTCATTGGAAAAGTCTCTGATGCTGGGAGGGATTGGAGGCAGGGGGAGAAGGGGATGACACAGGATGAGATGGCTGGATGGCATCACCGACTCGATGGACGTGAGTTTGAGTGAACTCTGCGAGTTGGTGACAGACAGGGAGGCCTGGCGTACTGTGATTCATGGGGTCTCAAAGAGTCAGACACGACTGAGCGACTGAACTGAACTGAACTGATGAACTTAGGCAAGTTACTTTAATTTTCTAAACTTGATTTCCTTTTATATAACATGATAATAATAAGTAGGTTGTTAAAAAATATTATGGGATTATGTGCAGACACCATCTATACAATGTCTCACCACCAAACCACTCAGTTACTATTAACTATTGTTTTTATTATCATTATCACTATGATTATTATTATCTAAGGCAATCTAATGAATTAGAAGCAGATCTCCCAGCTGAACCAGGCCTTTATGCTCTTTCGCTACTAATTAATACATTAGAAGATGATGCACACTCAAAAAATGAGATTTCAAATTTCATCATTTTTTTCCGATGTTCTTTGGATTCTTCAGGTGCTTTAATTTGAACCTCACTGATGAGCTCAACAACTTAGAGTTTAATCACTTCTTTATGACATATGGCTTTTCACTCTCTAGATTTATAATGTAGATACTGAACCAAGTATGGGCCTATGGTTATTAGTTTGGGGAATGTTTCATTAATATTAATAAATGACAGTTGCATTCTCTTTTCTATGACCTTCAACTTGTTTTTAATCTATGTACTCTTAGCTCACTTTAAAATTAACTTGAATTAACATGTTAGAAACTTAACATACATTTTGAAAAATTGTAAGTACTATTTCATAATGTACATACTAAACTCTGAATTGCTCTTAAAAAGCATTAGCCTGAGGACAGGATTTTAGGGAGAAAAAATCAGGAATATTAGTAAATATATATTATTTCACTTAGGTTTATTATCTTTTGGATAGCTACTGAAATTTGTTCAAACCAGTACAAATGTTATTCAATGGAACTTCTGGAATCTACAGTATCATTTCTAGGACAAATGACTACTTCAGCACATTAAACAATATTCACCTGGCCTGAAAAGATCATACATGAAAAGGGGACTCCTTTAGCCCCTGCCTTGAAAAGAGGATTACATCTATGAAAAAATTGTGTCTTATCTAAATCAATAGCAGTAAAGGTGGTGCTTTACATACTTTACTGTAGGGAATATTTTATTTAAATGGCAAAACTAAACACTGTCAGCAAATATTCTAAATTTTGCTTTAAAGATATGTCAAAATTACACCTAACATGTTCCCTCAAATAAAGTTAATTTGACAAGACAAATAAACAATAGGTCCTAATTATAAATCTCAAATCAAGAAAAGAAAAACATTGTTTTCTGCAAAAGGCTGATCAGAGATGCCAGAGAGAATTCAGAAGTGACTAACTACTTGAAGAATCATGGAAAAATCAACGCAGTAAGTCATACACTGTCAAAGCAATTCATACAGAGTACTGCTAACATGTCTTGTTATTTTAACTGAAAGGGAAAACAATTTAGGGAGGAATTAATTAATTTCTTCAAGGCTAACAAAATCATAAATAGAATCTAACATCATCAGGAAAGGAGGAAAGAATGCTGGCAACAAAAACTGGAAATGTGTATTTCTCTTATACAGAGAATTCTCTGGAGCCTCTTAAAAAGGCTAAGGAAACACAATTGTTCTGGAAAGGTGAGCATTTGTTAAACAAATTATTATAAAGACATGTATACCTGTGGCGGATTCATTTTGATATTTGGCAAAACTAATACAATTATGTAAAGTTTAAAAAGAAAAGAAAAAAAAAAAAAAAAGACATAGTTTCAGATGCCAAAGAGAAGTAGAAGGAACACTGCTCAAAAATAACAGACCAGGTCATCAGGGGAAGGAATGAAGTTTCAGCAAGTTATATGTAATTCAGACCATATTAATTATCAGCACTGTATCAGCTTGACAACTTTGTTAGTTAAGGGTTGAGATATATTATGGGACATATAGACAGTTAATACTTGATATTATAAAATTATTATAAAATGAATGTTTAACCTCCCTGAAAATTAATGAATTAACTTTAGTAAAACTATTTGTGTATTAAAGGCAATGTACAAACCACAATGCTAGAATATCTCACAAATCTAGAATTAGAGGAAAGGACAACATAAACTTTCAGAGTTTGCAGCATTTCAAATAAGGAATAAACTAGCACCTAATGGAAGGCTTAAGTGTCTGCAATTACAAGAATTCTGCTGATAAGTTTTTTTCCAGAAAAATCTTTTATTTGCTTGTAAAGGATTCTTCTAAAATCTTATTTGCATAAATATATTATTTAGCAACATATAGAGTACCTTGGGGGCTTCCAAGGTGGCTGCTAGCGGTTAAGAACCCACCTGCCAATGCAGGAGATATAAGAGACTAGGGTTTGATCCTTGGGTTGGAAAGATCCCCTGGAGAGGGAAATGGCATCCCATTCCAGTATTCTTGCCTGGAGAAGCCCAGGGACAGAGGAACCTGGTGGGCTACAATCCATGAGGTTACAAACTGTCCAACATGACTGAAGAGACTTAGCACACATATACACACGCAAGCACATACCACAGAGCATAACAAATATCAGCCCATCATAGTCCAAGATATAGCAATGAAAAACAAAAGAATCAAAAACTTTTGTTCTATGCCAGGTATTGAGCTAAGTGCTTCACTTCACATGTATTATCTCTACTAAGTATCATTGCAAAAATATATGGTAAACTGTGTAAATTAAAAAAAAAAAAAAATGCTGCCTGCCATTGCAGTTCTACAAGGATCAAGCCATTAACTACTACAGTGTACCCGAGGGGAATTCAGGCTTGAGAAAGACAGAAAGCATGCTGGGCTTTGTACATTGGCCCCAGATAACTAAGATATATTTGTTGTTTCGTTGCTGCAGCTGTGTCTGACTCTTTCCGACCCTATGGATTGTAGCCCCCAGGCTCCTCTGTCCATGGGATTCTCCAGGCAAGAATATTGGAGTGGGTTGCCATTTCCTCCTCCAGGCAATCTTTCTGGAGTTGACCCAAACCTCGAATCTGAGTCTCCTGCTTGGTAGGTGGATTCTTTACCACTAAGTTACCAGGGAAGCCCAGTTAAGATACATGTGTGCATGTGTGCTAAGTTGCTTCAATCATGTCTGACTCCTTGCAACCCTACGGACTGCAGTATGCCAGGCTCTTCTGTCCATGCAATTCTCCAAGCAAGAATACTGGAGTGGGTTGCCAAGCCCTCCTCCAGGGCATGGAGGATACATGCCTAAGGACAAATAAGATAAATATCTAAGGACAAATTTCAGTGATCCCAGATTCTTGCATCTTCCCACACATAGAACAGCACTTAAAATTGTTAGACTGAGATGTCTGTTCATTATGATTAGCAGTAATATTTTACGCTTAACTATATTACCCAGCCAGAAAATAAAAGGCTTCATATGTATATAGACATCCTGGCTCCTCCCTTACCTCCTTGGAGCAGTTCCTAAGAGCAGTCTGAAAGGCTATCTACCTCCTGAGCTATAGTCCTCAGTAGGGTCCCCAAATAAAACAACTTTTATGTTGAGAGTTTTTCTTTTAATCAACACTTTACACTTGTATTTTGAAATATGCATACTATCTACAATATGTACCTATATATATTTCTTTTTAAATTAGAAATATTTGGTTAAAAGGATTTTCCCATTACATATTTGATCAAGTTATTATAGTTGTGTTTCCTTTAATATTAATTATAATAGGTAAGTCACAACATTAAACATTTTATTTTATAAGCCTGAAGCATTCCATTTGGAATATTACCTACACTGTCTCTTTGTAAGTAGCTAGAAAAGATGTATATATAGCAAAGTAGTTTTATAGTAATTGAAAATCCATTTTGTATGGTTTTTGGTATTCTCTACATATTACAGAGTAGGTGGTATTTACTTTTTATGACATTGTGATTTATAATGTTAGGGAAGAAGAAATTTTCTTCCACCCATCTAGGTTCTTTTGGCTGGTCTAAGAATTAAATTGACTTGAGATAGATAATAGGAGAAAATCAAACAAAAGTTTAATAGCATGTATATGGGGGAGAAATTCAAGAGAATTAACTTGCCAAAAGGGCTGAATCCCTCACCTTAAAGACTATCTACAGCTAAAGACACAATAGGATGCTGAGAGTAGTGGTTTGGAACTTTCAAAAAGAAGGAAGGGAATTCACATGGACATGGAAAAGCAAATGTTTTATAGAGAAACATTTGCTGGGCAATGCAGAGACAGTGGGACACAGAGAGGAATTTTAACAGACTTTGCTAGATTCCTTCTGGATCTAAACATCTAGTTCAAACTGTAGTTATATATGTTAATACTGTAGCTGTCTTCCTGCAAGAGTGAAAATGAAAATGTTAGTCGCTCAGTCATGTCTGGCTCTTTGCAACCCCGTGGACTGTAGCCTGCCAGGATTCTCTGTCCATGGAATTTTCCAGGCAAGAATGCTGGAGTGGGCATCTGTTCCCTTCTCCAGGGGATCTTCCCAACCCAGGGATCAAACCAGGTCTCCCACATTGCAGGCAGATTCTTGTGAGCCACAAGGGAAACACTGGTAGATGACCATGTTTGAATTGAGTTGAATTATAGGACACCCGGCTGGTGGCTATGGAGCACTGGTGGTATGGGGAAAATCACCCTCCCACACATTAGAAGTGGGTCCAGGTACCCAAAAGGCTTTTATAATCAGATATAAAAATTAATGAATATTAAAAATTAATCAACAATGTTGGATAATTATGCCCTAACATCAAACACACTAGTCTCAAAATATGTAAACTTGAATAAAATGGATCATTTTGAGGAAAGAAATCCTGGCAATACATTTAAATGACAGTCTTTTCCTAGTGCCATTAGCAGTGATAGTCACAAATATATGTTTGTGAAACTATTGGACACCTAGATTTTCATAGTTAACCTAATTTTTTCATGCACTCTTTTCCAGTAAATATTAAAAATAACATTTTTTTGTGACAAAACACTGGAAATTTCAAAGTTCACTTCTACCATAGGCAAGCTTTATTCACAGAGGTTATTCTTAGAATTAGGTCTTGAGATAAAATTAAGCTCTGCACCCTTATGGATTACTCTTCCTCCCTGGTTATTTGTTCAAGTTTAAGCAAAACAATTAGTTACATATTAATAAGTTCAAATGATTTACTACTCTAAGGAATTTTCAGCATCTGATACAGAAGAACTGGGTTTCCTGAATGGACTGACATAGCTTACCTCTTAAACCTCATGATTTTCAGTTTTCAAAACTTGTGCCTCCAAGTTGAATATCTGATTTGAGACAACCTCTTTTGTTACTGGGCTTCCCTGGTGGCTCAGATGTTAAAACGTCTGCCTGGAATGCGGGAGACCTGGGTTTGATCCCTGGGTCGGGAAGATCCCCTGGAGAAGGAAATGGCAACCCACTCCAGTACTCTTGCCTGGAGAATCCCATGGAGGGAAGAGCCTGGTAGGCTACAGTCCATGGGGTCGCAAGAGTCAGACATGACTGAGCGACTTTCCTTCCTTCTTCCTTTTGTTATTGCTGAAAGGAAAGTGATAGGCTTCTGAACAAACTTCAGAAGCATTATTAAATTCTCAATTACAACTGTCCCTCTATGTTCATACATCTGACTAATTAAATTACATCCTGTAGTCCCCTCTCATATCCTCTAACCCTTTCCATTTAAATCAATTTCTGTTATTCTCTTTACTCCAAGGATCCATTCTTGGTCCACTGTTCTCACCAGCTATCCTTAGACATATTCATCCTTGCAGTATTGGCTCTGGGTTCCCTATGTTTCTTGTACCTTCCACAGACTACTTTCATTATTTTTAAATGAATAATGTATTTATAAAAAGTGAAGTCGCTCAGTCATGTCCGATTCTTTGTGACCCCGTGGACTGTAGCCCACCAGGCTCCTCCGTCCATGGGATTCTCCAGGCAAGAGTACTGGAGTGGGTTGCCATTTTCTTCTCCAGGGGATCTTCCTGACCCAGGGATTGACCCAGGTCTCCAGCATTGCAGGCGGAGGCTTTAACCTCTGAGCCACCAGGGAAGCCCCAATGTATTTATAAAATACTAGCAAATAGCTTATATACTAATGAAAAATTTAGTTTTCAAATAGCTTATACACTAATGAAAACTTTCTAAAAACTAAAAAAATTCATTGTGATAGTTTTTCTTATATATAGATATAGAGATATTGAGGAAGACAGACAGATGGATAGTCTCATTAGAGATATGGATTGGGGAATACAATGCATAATTACTGATTTATTTGGGTGTTTAAAATGTGAAAATGTCTTTGATATGACTATAAGCAAGTAAATATCAGAAGACATTTATAGAGGTGATAAAGTGATTCCAGATTTAGATTTGAAGTGAGAACATTATATAATGATCAAAATAATAATAAATAATGAGAAAAGAAACACCAACATCTGCCAAAGCTTACAATATTTTCTAAAGAAATGACGATTAAAATGCTATATGTAGGCCACATCTAGATGGAATACTGGAAAGATATCTGTGTGCTAGAAACAAAAGTTTTACACTTAATAATTTAATATGTAACAAATAAAATGCAGACCTATAATCCACACATTAGAGGAAAATGAATCCCTATTAAATTAGTTAAAATGAAAAGAATGCATTTGTAGCTTAATTAACATTTTCAAATCAATGCAGATATGCCTTCTTATTTGAATTCTATTTTAATAGTCCCTCAGATGAATCCCAAATATTTTGTTGAAAGCACATTTCCTGAATATAAAACTGGCTACAATGAATCAGCTTCTGTATGCCCATAAAGAGTGCTTAAGCGGTATGCTTTTGCTAAGAAGATGTATAGTCAAGGCAGTTGGATTTAGCTGTTTGTCCAAAAGGACCATGTTTCCCCAGAGCAGATCTTGGACCTTTATGCTTTCACTTGCCCTTCTCACTGTCATATAGCACCAAACAGCACCAGGAACTGCAGACTCCATTTTCTTTCCTTTGTCATCAAATCTCACGTAAGACTCTCTTCATCTAGCCAGTAATAAGTTTAAAAAAAAAATTTGATACTTACTTTATTTTGCTAAGTGCTCTTGCATTCACCATTATTTTTAATATTTTTTTCATCTGTATTATATTCATTTAGAAACCTAATATATGCATACATGTATCTTTACAAATCTGTTTCAATAAAAGGATAATTAATGTTTTAAACATCTTAAATGACACTCAATTTTCTAAAATAAATGAAAAAATTTAGCTCACTGATATTATTCATTCCTATCTCTCTGACAGATGCCTCAAAATTATATTCATATTGGTGTTACCCTTAGTTCTCTTACTTCCTTTGTGTGACTTTAAATAATATGCTTAAGCAGAGAATAATTTATACATCAACTTTTCAATAATAAATCCCTAATTTTAGAATGGGGTTTCCCAGGTGGCTCAGTGGTAAAGAATCCACCTGCCAATGCAGGAGATAACAGGTTGTATCCCTGGGTCAGGAGGATCTCCTGGAGAAGGAAATGACAACCCATTCCATTATTCTTGTCTGGGAAATCCCATGGACAGAGAAGCCTGACTGGCTATAGTCCATGGGGGTCGCAAAGAGCTGGATGTGAGTTAGTAACTACACAACAACAACAATCTTAGAACAGTCTTTTAGTATTCCAAACTTTTCCTACATGTTTTCCAATTCTCAGTCACACTCTTAAATTTTCCAGTATAGTCTCTATGCTTTTAAAGATTTCTCTTCCACAAATTAGATTTCTCTGGCTCCATATGAATTATTATTTTCCCTACTCTAGATTGTATCAGTCATAGTGAAACTTTTTTTCATTGTTTGTCAGAACTGGAAACACTGCCTCCTGAAAGTTATGACTTGCTTTTTCCTGGTATGTGTCTCATTTTGTTGGAGTAATTCTTTACATAATTTAGTAAAACTGTGTTAGAAGACAAATGTACCAAATCCTTGTATAGAAAATCTTTCTATATATTATAACAAATTAATAATGAAACTCTAGACAAACAGAATTTTTTTTATGATTTTGATGGAATGACTTTACTGTTGTCAGTCCACTATACAGTTGCTAAAATCAAAGGGATATGAACCTCTTTTATTGGTTTTTGTTTCCCAGTTTGAACTTTTAGATCCTCCTTATATTTTTGATACTCTGAAGTTTCATAATAAGGATTATAAGTGTGAAAGTATTTTTACTCATTTTTCTGGGCCCTTGGTGGAATCTTTATCTCAAGATTTATGTTTTCAGTTTTGGAAAAATCATTTTTAAGCTTTCTTTGATTTATTGTGGTCAAATTTTATCTTTTTTTTTTTAGTAATTTTTATTCATCAGCTATTGAACCTGTCAGATTAGTCATATATCCTTGTTTTGTGTGTATGTGTGCACGTGCACATCTGTGTATTTTATCTTTGTATTTCTGAAATTATTTCCAGGGGATTCCTTTCATTTTCAGACCTCGTATTTAAAAATATTTTAATGATTATATTCATAACACCTAAGATTTTTAAAGTTACTTTTATCATTTTTGTATTCTGGATGTGATATCTTCATGAATTTATTTGTGTATATATTAGAGTATTTATAGATACAATATTTCAATTAACTTTATCACTGAAGATGATAGATGTCAGTAAGTCAGTCAAGATATTTTAAAATTAAAGTCAATCAAAAATTGCTAATGAAAATCACCATTTGATAGAATGTACTGGATTGACCTAACCCATCTCTACATCAGTTCAGTTCAGTCGCTCAGTTGTGTCTGACTCTTTGCGACCCTATGAATTGCAGCACGCCAGGCCTCCCTGACCATCACTAACTCCTGGAGTTCACTCAAACTTATGTCCATCAAGTCGGTGATACCATCCAGACGTCCCATCCTCTGTCACCCCCTTCTCCTCCTGCCCCCAATCCCTCCCAGCATCAGAGTCTTTTCCAATGAGTCAACTCTTCGCATGAGGTGGCCAAAGTACTGGAGTTTCAGCTTTAGCATCAGTCCTTCCAATGAACACCCAGGACTGATCTTTAGGATGGAATGGTTGGATCTCCTTGTAGTCCAAGGGACTCTCAAGAGTCTTCTTCAACACCACAGGTCAAAAGCATCAATTCTTCAGCACTCAGCTTTCTTCACAGTCCAACTCTCACATACATACATGATTACTGGAAAAACCATAGCCTTGACTAGATGGGCCATTGTTGGCAAAGTAATGTCTCTGCTTTTTAATATGCTTTCTAGGTTCTTCATAACTTTCCTTCCAAGGAGTAAGCGTCTTTTAATTTCATGGCTATAGTCACCATCTGCAGTGATTTTGGAGCCCCAAAAAATAAAGTCTGACACTGTTTCCACTGTTTCCCCATTTCCCATGAAGTGATGGGACCAGATGCCATGTTCTTAGTTTTCTGAATGTTGAGCTTTAAGCCAACTTTTCCACCCTCTTCTTTCACTTTCATCTCTAGATATTACCTCTTTAATATTAATGCCTTTCAATAAAATTCTTCCTAATGATACCAGTGATGATAATGTAATGGAGAGTGGTAACAATCAGATAAACCCACTAGTCTTGGAGTCAGAAGTTTGGAGGAAGGAATGTGAAAAAAATCTGCTTTGATAGTTATAAAAAGTTGACAAAGTTCTTCTTAAAGGAAAACAAAAATTAGATAAATTAGCTAAAAAGTTCTTTTTTTTGAGTAAATTAGCATATGTTATATTATCACTGGGGATATATGTTGTGTACCTCTCTTTTTTCCAAATAGACTCTCCATTATCCTCAATTTCAGATGGTTATGAGCACCAAAGGTGTGTGTGTCAATTTCTCACTGATTATTCATAACTTGGAATTCTATTACATCCATGAATATGGGTGTCAAGACCACTAATTTCAAAGAAAGGCAAAAGGTATAAACACTATCACTATTTCAACATCTGTTGGTTCATGTCAAGTGGTGTATTCTTTTTTTATTCTAAAAACAAGCAAATTATCTGATAAATCTGCTCACAGAAATATGAGGAAATCCTTCCCAGAGTATTTTTTTTGGTTAAGTGTGGACAGTAATGATCACCACAAAAGTCTGAACTACACTGTTCAGGAATTTAAATTATATGTTACTTAATATGTTCATTAAGAAGCTAATGTGGAACATTTAGATTCAAAAGTAAAGATACTGAAATTTCAGAAATAAGTATGCAATGGGGAAAAGTTAGTATTGCCTTAGTGGGATTATTTGAATTTGTAAGCAGGCAACTTCATTGTTAAAATAACTATCTTATAGGTCTAAAATCAGTGAAATTCTAAACTAGTAAGTAGAATTCTACCATTACTGCAGATTTTTCTATAGTTAAAAGTACAGTTTTTAAAAGGAATTTTGAAAACTGCTATGGTTGTTTGTATTCCCTGGGCATACTCTGAAGGGAGGAATAGAGACACTCGTAGTTAATGGGTGTGTAAAACTTGATTTCCTGCCCTCATCTGTGTTTTAAACTTTCTGGCTTTGTTTGTGTTTTTCTTGCTTAAATAGTAAAGTTTAATGTAAGAGTCCATTTAACCACTGACTAAAGAAAAAGGAAAAAGTATATGAGGAGGAGGAAAAGAAATAAAGACAGAGAGGGAGAAGCAGAAGACAACATAAGAGAGTAAGAGAAGAACTCTACTGTAACAATAGTGCGTGAAAACCATTGGGTAGGACTTTGAACAATTCTTTAAAAGGATCAATGCTTTTCCTGCAAATGTGTTATTTATCACTATATGTAGTCAAATCATGCACATTTGTATAGAAAGTCAAAGTCCTACCCTCTTTTAATATTGGGGTAGGTCCTAAAACCAAAGGATGACTGTATTTATAAACAGTTCAATTTTCTTCTTCTTGGGATACTGTAAGATATTCTAGAAAACACATCATTTTCTAGAAAACACGACACATCGTATTCTAATCTACGTTGTCGAAAGTTGTCATTACAGATACTGCTGGTAGTTAGGTATTTAGAACATGATATATCAATGTTTGGCCTTCCCTGGTGGCTGAGACAGTAAAGAATCTGCCTGCAGTGTGGGAGACTTGGATTCAGTCTCTGGTCAGGAAGATTCCTTGGAGAAGGGAAAGGCTTTCCACTCTAGCATTCTTGCCTGGAGAATTCCATGGGCAGGGGAGCCTAGTCGGTCCAGAGGGTGGCAAAGAATCAAACATGATGGAAACAATTTAGAATGTATGCACATATTGATGTTCCCATATGCTGTCTTTTTTGAAAGTCCCATATTCTCTTGACTAATATTCTGTTGTCATATCTATAGCAGAGAGAAAAAATTCAAGCACATTTTTAAGCCAATTATCTTACATATTGCTTTTGATGGCATTAATGAATAAAGAGACAAAAGAAAGAGGAGCGCTAACTTAGCATATGAAGAAGGCTTAGCCTCTGATCATGATGGTCTTTAAGCTGGAGAGCCTGGATCACCATTGGTTATTCTCAGTCTCTCTCTCCCCCCCATCCCTCCCTCATCTCTCTCACACACATCCAGAAACACTTGCAATGCAACCTATCCTACCTCACAGGTTTTCCTATTTCTTAGTAATCAACAGGTACATTCTAAAACTTACTCTCCTTCATTTTCTTTTGTTCTGTATACAAGGTACACTGAGCTTGAATCTCACTTGATTGTTGTGCACTATCAGTTAGGATTGATTCCAGGGAAAACTGCTTAACTTCAAGGATGTATGCTCTTAAGAGAAGATATAACTCTCCTTTAGACATTCTTCAAGAGATTTCATAAAATGATTTTATTGAATCAAATGATAATGTATGTCAAAAGGATACATAATGGTTTTAATTATGTGTATCTCGGCAAAGATTTCTGGGCTTCCCAGGTGGCACAGTGGTAAAGAATCTGAGATGGCAGGAGACAGTTTCGATCCCTCAGTCAGGAAGATCCCCTGAGAAGGAAATGGCAATCCATTCCATTATTGTTGCCTGGAAAAGTCCAAGGACAGAGGAGCCTGGCAGGCTACAGTCCATGGGGTCACAAAGAGTCAGATAAAACTGAGCACGCTGCACCACTGCACCAGACAGATTTAGACAGATAAACACTCTGATAATTACTGGAAAAATCTTAGAGAAACATTTTCTTAAAAAACTTCTATTTCAATCAAATGCAACTTTTAACTTTAAGGCTAAATAGTTACTTTTCTTTTCCATTTTCAATTTCTTGCCTTGACAATATATACTAATAATGTTTTTCTGTCTCACTAGGCCTCAGAGGAAATATTGATAATGATTCGCAGCCTTTACTGTTGATTCATGATAGGAGCATATATTGAGTAAGATCTTTTCCCCCAGCTCCTCTTTGCTCTAAACTTTAATATTGTAATTTAATAAAAATGGCTTTGCAGCTGGGAAAGCTATCCTGGTAAAGAGATATATGTATTTCAAAGCTGGTTCAGGTTCAAAGTTAAAACAAAATTTTTTTTTTCTTTTTCTTTTGCCTATTGCCATGTCCGTCTTTCCCTACCAAGGGAAATCACCTCTTCAAAGGAAAAAGACAGTAAATCTCTAAATCTCCATATTTACTCAAGTCCCGAGACTCTGCAGGGCAAAAGCTGCCAAGTCTATAGATTTACAATGTTTTATGATAATGATTTCCTCCAAGGGCTCACCCGAGATGAAAAGATAAATTAATTTATCCACTTCCAACCACTAGTGAAAGTTTAGTCTCCATTCCAAAAGCTGCCTTCAGAGCAGCTCCTGCACTATATAATTCATCACCCGTGATTAAAATTTAAGAGCCTCTGGATATGACCATCTTGCACTGGGCCTATCAAGTGGAAAGAATCGTTAAAAAAATGCATTTAGAGCTGAAGAGGGCATTATGACTTTTTTTCTGACCTTGTGATATTGCTTCTGCTATTAATGATAATAACCAGCTACTTGCCACCCACTCTGTGTTAGGCACTTTTTATATGTAGTTCTCATTGCATTCCTCCCTGCATCACTATGAAGGAGATTCTAAGAACCATGAGGATTAGACAGGTTAAAGAAATTTATAGAAATTACATTTTGTAACCAACAGAGCCAGATATGAGCCAAGATTAGTCTGATCCCATGCTCTTAAGCAATTTGACCTCCAATCTGCACTATTATAGCTGCTGAGTTTGGCTGGGTTTAGTTTTTCCATGTAAAGATATTCCTTGAAAACTTTAATGTATTCAAATTTTCAATTTCCTCTTTTTCTTAGAATAAACTGGTGACTTCTCTTCATGGAGTATGTAACACACCCTATCTTTATTCTTACCTTATTTTCTATTTATACCTTGCTTGTTTTTAATATCATAAGAAAATAATATGATTACCTGTCTTGGGACAGGTAGAGATGAACAGACCAATAAGTTTTGAATGACACATCACAATACATCCCCATCCCCCACTTTATCATATTAACCACACAGACCTGCCTTCTCCTGTGACACGTAGCTTACAGTCCCACTAAGTGCTGTCTTCTGTTGCCTTGATCATCACTGGAAAACTGCACCATAAGTGACAGAAATCATAAACTCTTTAAAATTTGGGACTTCAAGCTTTGAGTCAAATGCCCAGAAAACCGTGTCATTTGCATATCTACACAATGCCTTAAGAGACACTTCAAATCAAAGAACAGTTGCAGAAACAGTGGTTATAAATAATTGTTATTACTGTAAGTCAAATAGACCTCAGAGGGTTTATGGAAAGCCATAACAAGATTCATACACATCTGTACTAGTGGAAGAACCATTAAATAGTTATGGGGAAGTAAGGGAAGAGATAATATCTTGGGGCACTGGGTGTCATATTAGAAACCTAGATAATGTATAAATTCAAAGTCAGGATTAAATCATCTACTATTTGGTGATCTAGGAGAATCATCATGACTAGAACAATATGGGTCAACCGCCCAAATCTGTGTCCTGCTTGAGCTGGAATCTTGCCATTTTTAAGGTTATTAAAAATAAAATAGGATGAAAACATAATTATAAGCCATTTCATGTTTCCAGAAGTGATGACTAAACTTCACATTTGGGACAGAGCTTTTTGTTTAAAAAATTTACTAGTGGAATATTTAGTTACACAACATGAAAGCTATAAAATCAAATTTAATGCTGATGTTAGATATTATATGAAAATTGCCAACTGTAAAAGAGATTAAATTTTGTCTTAAATCTAACTACTCTTTTTAGTCAAGAGGTTTTTTTTTTTTTTTTTGGTTATTATTTAGTTTTAGAGTGGGAGTACTGAGGAGAAGGATGAGATGCAGCTAAACTATTTTACCATTACAATGGAACAAATATTAATACATTTGTTTGATTTTTTAGTATTGTTGCAAATACCTAAAATTTCCTCTGCAATGTTTCAGGAAGAAAGCAACACTTCTTTAGGGTTCAGCTAATCATCAGCAGCTTGCAGTGTGGAATGAGCATTTTCCAAACTTAGTTAACAAATCCAAGACCATTTTGTCTGAAGCTCTATGCACTGGGAATTTCACAAAGAAAATACTTATGGGCAATGGAGATCGATCACTATCTTCAAGACAGCAAGAGCTGCAAGAAAACAGAGGAAGAGGCAGAGACTATAGTCATGAGAACACAGAGGAAACACATGGAAAATACCAAGATATGACTGTTGCTCATATCTGTCAATTACACAGCAGGTGGATTAGAGTTCTTATATAGGAAGACAAAAATTATATATGAACCCAACAAATTTAAAAATGAAAGACAAAATTTACCCTCTAGACGCAAAAGACAAGCATCTAAATGAGAAAATATAAGGGGCCTGACATCTTTGCATTTTCCATTCTGGTAAGAGAGAACTAGAGAAGTTTCTAGAGAAATCATTTTTTATTGTTACTGCTATTATGGGTTTTACTTGCTCCTAAGGGTAAATTATTTGTCTGAAAACTACTTCTGGGATTTCTAGATAAATTTAAACATATACACAAACACACACATATATACATACACATATGGAAACCCAGAGCCTTAGGGAAAAATTAAAAAAGAAATGATGACTCTATAGACTATGGTGTCAATATCAGCATAGATAATAAATATTACAGTGAAAAAGTGTTAAACCTTGTTCCAGCAATGAAACTTAGAGAAGTTTTTAAAAACTGAGGGAAGAGTGACAGACAATGGAGACCAGAGAGTGGGTATCTCTACAAACAGCCCAGGCTTATTTTTTTAGAGCTCTTGCATGCTGTGACTCTCATGACTGATCTTATTTCCAGTGTACCACTAGAGAGATACTCATACAGTCAGCCTTCACCATATGATTTCCTGGGTCTGTCTTTTATGTATGTTTTCTGAGAAACAGATAAGGCTGAGAAACTAATAAAAATTTCAATCAAATTTTGCTAATCAATTTAATTACTTAAGATGCTAGCCATTTTTTGGAGATGTTTGGGTTTTTGTTTTACTCTTATATTTCATAATTTATTATAATCTGCTACGCTTTTGATGAGCTTCCCACTGTAAAGAATCACTTGCAGTGCAGGAGATGTGGAATCATTTCCTGGGTCAGGAAGATTCCCTGTAGAAGGAAATGGTAACCCACTCCAGTATGCTTGCCTGGGAATTCCACGGACAGGGGAGCCTGGTGGGGTACAAGTCCATTGGGTCACAAAAGTCAGACATGACTTAGTGACTATACAACAGTGATACGCTTTTGATGTGACAGTATTCAAGTTATGGTAATCAAGACAGTATGACACTGGCACAAGAACAGAAATTTAGATCAATCGAACAGGAGAGAAAGCCCAGAAATAAACCCACACATATACGTTCAATATATACAGTCAATGAACCTGCAACAAAGGAGGCGAGAATATACAATGGAGAAAAGAGGTTCTTCAATAAGCAGTGCTGGGAAAACCAGACATCTATACCTAAAAGAATAAAATTAGGATATTCTCTAACACCACACACAAAAATAAACTCAAAATGTATTTAAGACCTAAGCGTAAGACTGGAAACTATAAACCTCCTAGAGGAAAAATACACAGAACAATTTTTAACATAAATCACCACAATGTTTTTGGATCCACTACCTAGAGTAATAAAAATAAACAAATCAGACCTAATTAAACGTAAAAGCTTTTGCACAACAAAGGAAACCAAAAACAAAACAAAAAGACTACCTATGGAATGGGAGAAAATATTTGCCAATGTTGTAACTGACAAGGGATTATATTCCAAAATATACAAACAGCTCATGCAGCTCAATATCAAAACAACGAAACAATAAAAACTAGGCAGAAGATCTAGAAGGCATTTATCCAAAGAAGACATACAGATGTCTAAAAGGCACAAGAGGAAAGAAAAGATGCTCAGCATGGCTAATTATGAGAGAAAGGTAAATCGAAACTGTGATGAAGTATCAACTCATATAGTCAAAATGGACAGTATCAAAATGTTTACAAATAACATATGCTAGAGAGGCTGGATAAAAAGGAATCCTCCTACACTGTTGGTGGGAATGTAAATGGGTACAGCTACTATGAAGAATTACTAGTAAAGTAATGCTCAAAATTCTCCAAGCCAGGCTTCAGTAATATGTGAACCGTGAACTTCCAGATGTTCAAGCTAGTTTTAGAAAAGGCAGAAGAACCAGAGATCAAAATGTCAACATCTGCTGGATCACTGAAAAAGCAAGAGAGTTCCAGAAAAATATCTATTTCTGCTTTATTGACTATGCCAAAGCCTTTAACTGTGTGGATCACAATAAACTGTAGAAAATTCTAAGAGAGATGGGAATATCAGACCACCTGACCTACCTCTTGAGAAATTTGTATGCAGGTCAAGAAGCAACAGTTAGAACTGGACATGAAAAAACAGACTGGTTCCAAATAGGGAAAGGAGTATATCAAGGCTGTATATTGTCACCCTGCTTATTTAACTTCTTTGCAGAGTACATCATGAGAAACACTGGGCTGGAAGAAGCACAAGCTAGAATCAAGATTGCCGGGAGAAATATCAATAACCTCAGATATGCAGATGACACCACCCTTATGGCAGAAAGTGAAGAAGAACTAAAGAGCCTCTTGATGAAAGTGAAAGAGGAGAGTGAAAAAGTTGGCTTAAAGCTCAACATTCAGAAAACGAAGAATATGGCATCTGGTCCCATCACTTCATGGCAGATAAATGGGGAAACAGTGGAAACAGTGTCAGACTTTATTTTTCTGGGCTCCAAAATCACTGCAGATGATGACTATAGCCATGAAGTTAAAAGATGCTTACTCCTTGGAAAGAAAGTTATGACCAACCTAGATAGCATATTAAAAAGCAGGGACATTACTTTGCCAACAAAGGTCCGTCTAGTCAAGGCTATGGTTTTTCCAGTGGTCATGTATGGATGTGAGAGTTGGACTATAAAGAAAGCTGAGCGCTGAATAATTGATGCTTTTGAACTATGGTGTTGGAGAACACTCTTGAGAGTCCTTTGGACTGCAAGGAGATCCAGCCATTCCATCCTAAAGGAGATCAATCCTGGGTATTCATTGGAAGGACTGATGTGGAAGCTGAAACTCCAATACTTTGGCCACCTGATGTGAAGAGCTGACTCATTTGAAAAGACCCTGATGCTGTGCAAGGTTAAGGGCAGGAGGAGTAAGGGATGACAGAGGATGAGATGGTTGGATGGTATTACCGACTCAACGGTCATGAGTTTGGGTAGGCTCCAGGAGCTGGTGATAACAGAGAGGCCTGGCGTGCGTAGTTCATGGGGTTGCAGAGAGTCGAACACAACTGAGTTACTGAACTTAACTGAATGAACTATGAAGAATACTATAGAGTATGGAATTACTTACAAAACTACAGATAGAACTACCATATGATCCAGCAATCCTACTTCTAGGCATATAGACAAGGAGAAGCATAATTCAAAAAGATACATGTACCCCAATGTTCACAGCAGCACTATTAACAACAGTGAAGACATGGAAGCAGCCTAAGTGTCCACTGACAGATGAATGGATAATAAAGATGTGATATACCTAGAGAAATATTACTCAGTCATAATAAACAATAATATAATGACATTTGCAGCAACATAGACGGACCTAGAAATTATCATACTAAAGTAAAGTAAGCCAGACAGAGAAAGACAAATATCATATGATATTGCCTATATGCTGCTGCTGCTGCTAAGTCGCTTCAGTCCTGTCTGACTCTGTGCGACCCCATAGACAGCAGCCCACCAGGCTCCACCGTCCCTGGAATTCTCCAGGCAAGAACTGGAGTGAGTTGCCATTTCCTTCTCCAATGCATGAAAGTGAAAAGTGAAAGCTCAGTATGTGGAATCTTAAAAAAATGAAACAAATGAACTTGTTTACAACAGCCTCAGAAACAGAGAAAACAAACTTATGGTTACCAAAGAGAAGGGGGGTTTAATTAGGAGTTTGAGATTAAAATATACATAAAATATACTATATATTATATATATATATATAATATATACTATATAGTATACACGCTTTAACCTCTGAGCCACCAGGGAAGCCTTATAGTATAGATAAAATATACTATATATATAAAATAGATAACCAACAAGGACTTACTGTATAGCACAGGGAACTATACCCAATATCTTGTAATAAGTTATAATGGAAGAGAAGATAAAAAAGAATACATATAAATATACACACATATATGTATATATGTATTATTGAATCACTTTAGGGTAAACCTGAAAACTAACACAACATTGTAAATTAATTATATTTTAATAGAAAACTTTAAAAAAATAAAGGAAAGGAAGAAGAAAAAGGAGAAAGACAGGAAACTAAATCAGGAAAAATTAAAATAAATTACAAAAATATTTGGTTAAAGGATACAGAGATATCACAAAGTCAGAACAGAATTCTCAGTTTTGTATTTTTGCCTTTGTAACCTACTATAAATGATAAGAAAAATTTTCCTGGTCCAGTTTTCAATCCAGAATAACACTTGCATTTAGCTACCATTTGCTCAATCTCTCTCTCTTTTTTTCTTGAATCTGATCCTTACTCTCTTCTGTGATTTTACTTTGACTCAAAGAAAACAGGCCAGCTCTTTTGCAGAATAATCTTTAATTTGGGTTTGCCCTAAGCATACAAGTGATTCAATTTAGGTTGTGAATTTTTGATGAAAACGTCGAAAAAGTGCTAGTGTCTATCTCAATGCATCACATTATGAAGCTAATATGATGTAAATTTTACCTGTTATCAGAGAAGTTAACTTTGATCATTTTGATTCTACACTGGCACATATTTGTAGGAAGAAAAAATACAAAAAAGCAGTTTCACTTAAGAAAGTCCTTCATGAGGCTTTCCTGGTGGTCCAGTGGTTAAGAATCTGCTTGCAATGCAGGGGACACCTGCCTTTGAGCCCTGGTCCTGGAAGATCCCATGTGCTGTGTGGAGACTAAGCCCGTGCACCACAACTACTGAACCTGTGCTCTGGAGTCCGCAAGCTGGAATGATGGAGCCACCGGCTGCTGCTACTAAAGCCTGTGCACCCTAGAGCCCGTGCTTCACAACATGCAGAAGCCCACATACCACAACTGGAGAGAAGCCCTCACTCTCCGCAACTAGAGAAAGCCCATACTCAGAAATGAAGACCCAGTCCAGCCAAAAATAAAAATAAATATTTTTTAAAAGAATGTCCTTGATGAAGCAGTAAAAATTAATTTTATTATATCTTGATCATATAAGTACATGTCTTTTTAACAATCTTTTTTTTTTTAATGGGAAGTATATATAAAGCCTATCAGCTACCTGCTGAAATATGATAGTGGCTGTGAAGAAAAGTGCTTGTGTGCTTTTTTTTTTTTTTCATACAAAAACATTTTCATCTGAAATGCCAACTGACAGATAAATGAGAGTTATTCATATATGGTTACCTATAAGATATTTTCTAACAAGTAAACAAAGTAGCAAAGTAAAGCCATCACTTCAAGAAAAACAATTGATAAGATTTACTACAAAAATAATATCCAACCTTTCAAATGAAAATTGGAATTTTGGAAAACTTGTATTTGAGGTTCAGATATTCCCAATACTTAAAAGCTTTTTGATGAAACTTTTAGTGATATTAACAAATACAAATTTCTGATATTTTATAATGAAATGAGCCACAATTTTGAACATCTTTGTAATTCAGAAAACCTACATAGTTGACCCTTGAACAAAGTGTAGGTCAGGGGCACTGGCCCTTCATCCAGTCAAAAATCTGCTTATAGCTTATAACTGGCCCTCTGAATCCACGGTTCCTCTTTATAATTCTACATACAAAAGTTCAACCAACCACTGACCATATGGTACTGCAGTTATTTACTATTGAAAAAAAGCCCCATATAAGTTGAATTCTGCAACTCAAACCTGTGCTGTTCAAAAAGATTAACTTTATTTTCCAAATGACCAAAGCACAGAATGGCAAAAGCATACAGAAATAAAAGATTCAATTAAAAATGCAAGATAAGCTAATGGAGTTTCACAGAGCAGCTATGAGAACTTCACTGAGTTTTTAAAATCCTAAGTATTTTAGGAATATTAAGTAATGTTGGAATTAGTATTTTTCTGTACAAGCAGAGGAAACTTGGATTACACTTCATCTTTCATGGCCTATTATAGAGAATTCCAAGACAGTCTTATTTAAATTATGGAGGGGTGATATGGAGTGGAAATAGGAGGTTTAGATTCCACATTGCAATGTGGATTTACAGTTTACATTGCAGATGATTTTTAATAAATTACCATTGTTAAAACTTGCTACAATACCAAAGAATATCCACCATTATTTGAAACAGCTATTAAAAAACCCTTCTTTTCCCAAACATATGTACATAGATTTCTTTGTACATCTAAAACAAAACAAGATATCATATTAAGCAATATGCAGAAACATAATAGAGAATTTGGCTGAGGAGCACCTCACACAGGAAGGGCCGAGAGGCGCTACCTCCTTATATCTGAATACTAAAGAAAGAATAGGTTTATAGTCAATGATTTTGGAAGACAGAGTAGAGTGATAGATACAGGAAGACTTAAACATCAGTCTTTTTTTTTTTTCCCCTATCAAACTCTTTTCTTCTTTAATTCTTACCAACTTTAAAGGCTGTTTCATACTTGGAGTTTTCTCATTATACAGAGAAAGCATTTTCAAAACAAAGTTCAATCTAAACTTCCTATCCTCTCCATAATTTAACTAAGACTGATATTGGAATTCTCTGTAACAGGCCATGAAAAATGAAGAGCAATCCAAGTTTTCTGTGCTTATACAGAATACTAATTCCAACATTACAATTACTTAGTATATTGTTATAATTATCTATATACTCTTTTTTTTATATACTCTCTTTTTAACTCTGTTATATAAGTACATGACAATGAAAATTTACCAAAAAATCTTGAACATATACAAAATACATAAGAAAATTTTAATGTGGTTGGTGTACCCATTTGTGTGGTTTTTTTTTTTGAAACTAGAAAATCAACATCTATTTACCGTTTCTAAACTCTGAAATGGACAATTTATTAGAAACACAAATATGGGGAAGAATAATAAGCATAAACCTTCTCTTTCAAAAAAAAAAAGTTCATACAACCTCATAGAGCTAAAAGTGTCATTTTTTAAACCATTATCCTACAACTGTAACAGCCTCTGGAAGGGAAAATCTTATTATAATTTAAAAACACAATTTTTAGTTTATTTCTGTATTATGGTAAATGAATAAATATGGTAAGGACAAAAGAAACAAACATCCAAGAAATTAAAAAAAATAAAATATGTCAGAGATACTGTATAATGGGGCATTTTTTTCAAGATGTTCTTGTACACACTTGTTCCTTTAAAGAGAGCAATACAAAGATAGGAGGGAGAAAATGAGATTAGACAACTGGTTAATAATCATAAGAACACCCTTTTTAACAATCCAACTGCTGTCTATCTTGGAATCCAAAGCAATATAATGGAATGTTTTGGTCCATAAAAGTCACTCAACATCCAGAGTTATAAATGTCAACAATTTGCATAAAAGCTCAACTTCAAAGATTTAGTACTATGTACAAATGAAGATAAAAATAAGCACAAACAGAAGCGTTGCATTTTAATATAGGTATCCATTATCTAATGTTTATATAATGGAAGCCAAATGACTTCATTATTATCTGTGCTATTACACTGAATACTAAATGAACTCATCATACAGGCATACTTGCTTTAAAAACTATTACAGGCCCATCAATGACAAGGGAAACATATATATGCAAACTTCTTTACATGACTAATTTGATTTTTGTGTTAACTGCTAATGTATTATTAATCAACAGTTCATTATACTTTTAGATAACCTTAGTTTATTTGTGCTTTTATTTGTACACAACTCATTTCTGTAATATCTTGCTCTATAAAATTTTATTCCTATTTAAACAATATTATCCTTAGGTAATGAGTATGTATATGCAAAAATCAGATGGAAGAATATGGGAATAGCTAAATTACTTTTATATCTAAATCTCAACAAATGCAATCATTTTGGCACAAAGATTTTTTTCCATTAACTCACTATTTTCAAAATAAAATGATTGTGCTCTAGTTTAGACTATATATTTATATCAAAACAGTTCCTTGAATATATTCAGCTTATCCTTTCAATTTTTATTGTTCTGAATTGCTTTCATGGATGGGAATTTAATTTGCTTGTTTTCATTTGTTAGGCCATACCCCAAATGAAATACTTAAAGTGGATTTAGGTGAGATATCTGAAAAATAATCAATAGTGAGTCAAACACTGTAAAGTTGCTTTAAAAATTCATAGAATGAAAACAGACATTTTTATAAGCCAGTGAATGAAAGATGTTGATGCTTATGAGAAACAGCATATTTGTTATGAGAAAATCTAGAATTCAAAACAAGCTGGTGGTAGTATGGAAAGACCAATGATTAGTAAAGAAAACCGAAAATGTTTTTTGATCCTTCAGTGAGGCAGAGATATTCACTAGAATTCCATACCATTTGTGTATAAGAACTGTTCGTTTAAAATCTCCGACTAATTTAGAATTGGGTATTGTTTTGATGTATTGTAAGCCCTTAAGTCTCTAAATTATGACCAAGCTAGATAGCATATTGAAAAGCAGAAACATTACTTTGCCAACAAAGGTCTGTTTAGTCAAGGCTATGGTTTTTCCAGTGGTCATGTATGGATGTGAGAGTTGGACTGTGAAGAAAGCTGAGTGCCGAAGAATTGATGCTTTTGAAGTGTGGTGTTGGAGAAGACTCTTGAGAGTCCCTTGGACTGCAAGGAGATCCAACCAGTCCATTCTAAAGGAGATCAGCCCTGAGTGTTCATTGGAAGGAATGATGTTAAAGCTGAAACTCCAGTACTTTGCCACCTCATGTGAAGAGTTGACTCATTGGAAAAGACTCTGATGCTGGGAGGGATTGTGGGCAGGAGGAGAATGGGACGACAGAGGATGAGATGGCTGGATGGGATCACTGACTTGATGGACATGAGTTTGAGTGAACTCTGGGAGATGGTGATGGACAGGAAGGTCTGGCGTGCTGTGATTCATGGGGTCGCAAAGAGTCGGACACGACTGAGCAACTGAACTGAACTGAAGTCTCTAAAAACATGATAGATTACTGGAACACATATGATTGGTCTTAAATATGGTAAACTTAGCAATGTAAATTCCTTCATAGCATCATCTCAGATCACTGTTTCCCAAATCTTACATGTCAATACACCACTGAGACATGAAACACTTATCAGCATACTACAGTGACAGAAGGTGGCACTCACAGACATTAGAAGCAAGCTTCGGAACTCTGGTCACCAATGGCAATGGCACATGGAACTCATTCTCAGCACTGGCTAGGAAATTCTGCATTAGAAATATATTTTATATTACATACAGTGATTCTTATTTTGCATTGAGACAAATGGAATATTAGTTAAGCATACTTCCATACGAAATTATAGGTAGAGTCCAATGAATACTTCTTATGAAAACATTTCAATAGATGCTGCTGCTGCTGCTGCTGCTGCTGCTGCTAAGTCGCTTTAGTCTGTGTGACCCCATAGACAGCAGCCCACCAGGCTTCTCCGTCCATGGGATTCTCCAGGCAAAAACACTGGAGTGGGTTGCCATTTCCTTCTCCAATGCATGAAAGTGGAAAGTGAAAGTGAAGTCGCTCAGTTGTGTCTGACTCTTAGCGACCCCATGGACTGCAGCCTACCAGGCTCCTTCGTCCATGGGATTTTCCGGGCAACAGTACTGGAGTGGGGTGCCATTGCCTTCTCCCTCAATAGATACTAGCTATTATTTATTTAATGCTTGATAAAAGTAGGCACTACTCCAAGTTTTTTGTTTCTGTTAAATAATATAATGCTTATTGCAACCCTATGAGGCTGGAACTCTGATCTCCATTTGAGACATAAGGAAGCTATGGCTTAGAGCCATAGCTCTAGCATGGATATAGCAAGATTTCATGTATTTGTCCAAAAGGACATGCTAGAAAGGAACAAGAGGTTTAAACCCTGACAGCCTGATTCTAGAACTTCTATTCTTTACCACTGTCATTTTAAAAATTATCTTTCAATTCACTAATAAAAGTCAAAATTAATATCGAGTAATTTATAACCTTTTGAATTCTAAAGGAAATCTTGGGAAGAGATTTGCAGATCTGAAAATTTACAAAATGTATTTAAATACATGGATTTTAATTTTCCACTTGATTCAGGAGAATAAGACCATACTTAATTAACCAAAAGAGAAGAAATATTGATTCTTATTTTATTTTCATATAGCTAAATGGTTAATACTTAAATAAAATTAGTTTCTATGTTCCTAATTTATAGATAATAATTTTCCACTTATATGATGTTTATATTACTATCTTTCTACAGGTATTATAAACTATATTTGTTTCCCTAGAAAATATTACTTTTATAAGAAACATAGTAAGCACAATATTGGATAGTATTCTTTGTTGAATTTAATATTATATTCTATTGGAACCATATCTTATTACAAGCTCATCAGTCATTCATCAGCCTAAACATTTTCTTGCATAAAATATACTTTTATGTGAATGGTCCTGGCAAAACTGTGAATGTAACAGATGTTTCAAAAGTTCAGTTAAAATAATCCCAACATTTAAGCAGTATTTTCAGTAAAAAGTTATTGCAATTTTTACATATTTTGCAACTACAAAGAATTAGAATAAATAGAATGTTTGGCAGTGAATCTTGATCAATTTTTAGCAGCTTCTCTGCTCCCAAATATAACCAAAACAGGGCTATAGATATTTAAATTTGAACCAAGTTGATTTCCCTGTGGTTAAGCCCCAGTCACTGAAAACTTCTGCCTAACATTCAGCAATCAAGAAAAGGTGTTTTTTTCTTTCTTTTATGGGAAGATAGACTTTTATCTACTTCATTCATGGAATTCGATTTCATGTATGGATTATTCACTCAAAATAATAAATAACTGCCTTGTTGAGCTTAGAACAAACAAAACAAATCTAAAAGGTATAAACTTTTTATTCAAACACATTTACAGCTATACCCCACCAACTCACTGGCAACAGTGATGTCTACAGATTGTTTTGGAAGTCTTGGATGCCACCAGATGGTGCTCTTACAGAGCCAAATAGAGAAGTATTCACTACAAAATTAAAAATAAATAAACAAACAGTGACTCTTTGGACTAGAGAAGCCATTATCTTTCTCTCACATATACAGAGAATTTCAAGATGTCCAATAAACTATGACTGAAATCACACTTCATGATCTGAAAACTTTGGTCTCATAAAAAATCAAAATAGCAATAACTGAACATCAAGTGTTTGTAAATTAGCAGGACTCTTGATATATATATATATGTCTCTAGAAAGCCTGTTCCATAATAAGAACTCAAATGTTAAATACTATCATTAAATATTATTTTTAAATATATTAATATGTCTATAGAAATTTATCATAATGTTAAATTTATCAGATGCTCATTAGAAACTATGGCACATATGAATATATATGCATATATCTAAATGCATATTATTATAAATGAAAATGTATAATACATAGACTTGAAGTGCACTTATAGCAAATTAGTTCAATTCAGTCACTCAGTCATGTCCGACCCTTTGTGACTCCATGAACCGCAGCACATCAGGCCTCCCTGTCCATCACCAACTGCCTGAGTTTACCCAAACTCATGTCCATTGAGTCGGTGATGCCATCCAACCATCTCATCCTGTATTGTCCCTTTCTCCTCCTGCCTTCAATCTTTCCCAACACCACGGTATTTTCAAACGAGTCAGCTCTTCACATAAGGTAGCCAAAATACTGGACTTTGAGCTTTAACATCAGTCCTTCCAATGAACACCCAGGACCAATTTCCCTTAGGATAGACTGGTTGGATCTCCTTGCAAGTCCAAGGGACTCTCAAGAGTTTTTCCCAACACCACAGTTCAAAAGCAACAATTCTTCAGCGCTCATCCCTCTTTATAGTCCAACTCTCACATCCATATATGACTACTGGGAAAACCATAGCCTTGACTAGACGGACCTTTGTTGACAAAGTAATGTCTCTGCTTTTTAATATGCTGTCTAGGTTGGTCATAACTTTCTTTCCAAGGAGTAAGCATCTTTTAATTTCATGGCTGCAATCACCATATGCAGTGATTCTGGAGCCCAGAAAAATTAAGTCTGACACTGTTTCCACTGTTTCCCCATCTATTTCCCATGAAGTGATGGGACCAGATGCCACGATCTTCTTTTTCTGAATGTTGAGCTTTAAGCCAACTTTTTCACTCTCCTCTTTCACTCTCATCAAGAGGCTCTTTAGTTCCTCTTCACTTTCTGCCATAAGGGTGGTGTCATCTGCATATCTGAGGTTATTGATATTTCTCCCAGCAATCTTGATTCCAGCTGGTGCTTCTTCCAGCCCAGCATTTCTCATGATGTACTCTGCTTATAAGTTAAATAAGCAGAGTGACAATATACAGCCTTGACATACTACTTTTCCTATTTGAAACCAGTCTGTTGTTCCATGTCCAGTTCTAACTGTTGTTTCCTGACCTGCATACAGGTTTCTCAAGAGGCAGGTCAAGTGGTAGCTGTGTTCACCCAAAGCACTGATTGATAACAATAGGGATACTCAAAGTTTGTCCATTTGAAACAGCAGTACAAATTTGACGAAAACAGATTACCGAGGGAAAAAACTGAAATAATTATTTACTAATCTGAATCACAGAGAAACAGGACATGCCTAACATTTGTTAGGTATTCCTCTTTAGAGATTCAGGATGAGAGTGTCATCGTATTTCTCCTTCAAAACCAACCTGACCATTGGCACTTTTCACCAGGAAATCATTAAAATTTAGTTCATGCATTCTTTGCCTTCCTTAGTTTCGATGATTCCAATCTCTGGTAATTTAGAGTTTTGTACAATACCTCAGAACCATAAAACAGTAAAAATGGAGGCAAGCACTTATCATCTGCTGTGTTTAAATCCACATATCTGTTGATATGGGGCAAGTTATTATATGTCTCTAAGCCTTACATTTATCCTCTATAAGATATGATAACTAAATAGTACCTGTGTTATAGTGTTTTTTTTTTTTTTTTTGGCTTGAGGATAAAATAAATGGGTATACACAGGTGTGTACACGTATGTTCCTTGAATAATGTGTTTAGCATATAATGTGCTTTTAAATGCTAGCTATTATCATCATCATTATGGTTGCTGTTGTGAATGGGCACATGACAAAATAATAAAAGACAGACAATTCAAGGAGTTCTTGTTTACAAATTATGTTAAAGATTTCTGCTATTAAGTGATTATGACATTATCATTTAAACAACAAAGATATAAATATCCCATCAATATTAGATAAGTAAATATCATTATAATGCTGAATAGTAGTTTTGTTTCAGTTTTTAATATTTTATGCACAGGGGTTGTAAGCTCTAGTAAAACAAGTAATATCTAAAAACACAGTATCATAGTTACTGTTTTTAGTGTCATTTTTAATGATCTTGGAAAAAAGCACAAAAATTTCAGTCTTTATGATTCAAGAAAACCAAAAGTCTGACGATCTATAATAGATTCTGCCTTTAAATGTAGGCAGAATGCCTATATTAGTTCATATTCTCCTTCAACACCTTCCACCATCTACCCTTTATTTTCATAGATAATTTGTTATTTTCAATTCAAAATATGTACTGAGTTAACCGTATCTCTTTTTATTCTTGATTTTAGGTAGATAACAGATATCAAAATGTTGTGCTTGAAATTCGCAGTCCACGGGTTTGCAGAGAGTCAGACATGACTTAGTGACCGAACAACAATGTGTGTGTGTGTGTGTGTGTGTGTGTGTGTGTGCGCGTGTGCACGCTCATGTGCCTGTGCTTAGCTGCTCAATTGTGTCCAATTCTTTGCAACCACATGGACTCCAGCCTGCAAGGGTCCTCTGTCCATGAAATTTTCCCGGCAAGAATACTGGAGTGAATTGCCATTTTCTACTCCAGGGAATCTTCCCCACCCAGGGATCAGAATGGAATCTCCTGCATTGGCAGGTGGATTCTTTACCACTAGCAATACCTGGGAAGCCTATCTATCTATCTATCTATCTATCTATCTATCTATCTATATATACACACAGCTGTGTCCAGCTTTTTGCAACCCTACAGACTCCTAGCCTGCCCAGCTCCTCTGTACATGGGATTCTTCAGGCAAGAATACAGGAGTGGGTTGCCATGCCCTTCTCCATATATATGTGTTATATATATATATATATTTTTTTTAATTTCAATAATTTAACAAAATTTAAATTACTGAAATAAATTATTATGCATACTTTTTCACAGAATATTTTTTTAAAATATCCTGGATGTAAATATGACTACATCTCCTCAAGATCTTCATTTGTGTTTTTTAATAGCATCAGTATGAAAAAACTATGATTAGCAAATATTCCTTCATTTGCTGAAAGTAAAAACTCAAAGACAGCCTCCCTTTAAATTTCAGCCTCCATTTTAAAAGATACTTGCTGTCTGGGTCATAAAACTTGAGAAAAACTCTGAAGATTTATCAGAACCTATATTTTAAAAACTTCATCTCTTATCCAAAGTATTAGCAAAATGGTTAAGAGTTTGAATAAGTGACTAGAGTGTCTTTTTCCTCTGAATTATTCATTTATTCTTCGGTTTTTCCCCAGTGGAGGTGATAATAAGCAAATGGCAGGAAGCCAGGGATGTGTTAATGTGAAGGAAATGGGAGATGCTAATGCTCAAAAGGTAAAGAAGAGAGATAAATAAAAAGACAGTGAATTAAGTTTCTAAAAATTGGAATATTGGCAAATACAGGATGAAATACTATTTTATTATATTAGAATTAGGACATTATGGAAATTTAACTATTAAAAACAATTTAGCTATGAATTACATTATGTACTTGGCTAAATTACAAGCCTTTCAAAAACATTTCCTCCCTTATGCTTATATTGTTGTCCTTTATCTTCTGAAAAGACTGTCCCTGATTTCTGGCTTCATCCAGTTGTTCTCTTCCCCTATATTGCTCTCCTGTATTTCTCTTTCCCACCAACACATTCAGTGTGTAAACCACACTCCATTTTTTTTTCTCAAAAACTACTCAACAGTACCAACTATTCATCTTCCTTTCTTTTGAATAATTATGGCATAGTAAATAATACGGCATATTAACTATGCCATATGGATACCATGGATACAATTTTGGCATATGGATACTATACAATTAATTTCCTTTGCTATTACTTCAGGTCTATCAGTGTTTGCTTCCCAAACATTCACCACTTAAGACCAAAGACATGACTATATTGCTTCTATATGCAGGCCTCTCTGTCCTCCCCTGATCTGATTCAGTGAAGATTGTACAGTAGATATGTTCAAATGCATAACATAATGGATCTGAGTACCATACACAGGAATTTAAATTCCTCTCAATATGTCCAAAATATTTTTTTCCATTCAAGCTTTAAGAAATGCATGGATAGAGGGGAAACATGATATGAGATGTCTCCAAATAACCGGCAAAGAAGATAACTTGCTCATGTTATTTCACAGTTGGTTTTGACAACTGTTAAACGAGATACATCCTTAAAAATGTTCTAACAAGTAAACAAAATTTGAGTTTCACTCTTGAAATTTTGTGATGGATACTCAGAAAATTAGGGTGAAGACAGAGAACTAGAGTTGAACATTTTATTATAAACAAACAAGATTTATTTACAGGAGTGAAAAACTACGGAGGTGAAATGAATGAGAAAAAGGGAAAAAATGGATCTTATAATCTTATCATTTGGAAAGAGATTTTGATAATGAGAGTAGTAGGTGAAGAAGAAAGGAAGGCTGGAAAAATTCACACTATGATTTACATATTCTTTAATGCTCTTCGGGAAAGATAAGTAAACAGAAAACTGAGAATTATTTCCATGATCATGGATGCCAACACTGTATTTCTTTTACTATTCTTTTGTATATTATAAAGTTTATCATAGACACTAGCCCCATAGGATCCTGGATATTACTTGAATTACATATAAAAATTAGTGTAATTTATAATGCAATTTATACATTTCAAGCTAACTGATAATTACATTACCTAACAAGCTCTTTCCTGGATAAATTGCACTACACTGTTAGGCAAATTACCTAGAAGCATGAGTATGGAATTTCAAAAAATGATAGTTGATATTAAAGGCTATATTAGGATTCAACTTCATTTCCTCTTTATATTAAGCAGAGAAATACAGTGAACTTCAGAATTCAATAGTTTTACTATAAATTATACTATAGCAACCCATTATTCTTGGATTGCCAAATATTTCCTATGCATATTTATTAGATAGCCTTACTGAAGAGAGAAAGTAGTAAAAATTCACTTTAATACTAAAAGAAATTGACACAATAGAGGTAAAATTAATAGTATTGTTTTTCCTAAGAAGGTGTGATACATTTAGATGACAGGACGTAGCCATCTATTTTAAAAATTATTTTCCTGTTCAGTTAAAAATATAAATAAAGGGCATCACAACCTCCACATTTCTGGTATGATCAGATATTAAACAATGTAATAACCAGCTTCTTTGGTAATGGTTCAGTTGCTAAGTCATGTCTGACTCTTTGTGACACCATGGACTATAGCTTATCAGGCTCACCTGACCTCTACTATTTTCCAGAGACTGCTCAAATTCATGTCCATTGAATTGGTGATGCTAGCTAACCATTTCATCCTCTGCTGCCTCCTTCTCCTTCTGGCTTCAGTCTTTCTGAGCAACAGGGTCTTTTCTATTGAACTGACTCTTCACATCAAGTGGCCAAATTATTAGAGTTTCAGCTTCAGCATCAGCCTTTCCAATGAATCTTCAGTGTTGATTTCCTTTAGGATTGACTGGGTTCATCTCCTTGCAGTTCAAGGGACTCTCAAGAAGCTTCTCCAACACCACATTTCAAAGGCATCAATTCTTTGGTGCTCAGCCTTCTTTTTGGTTCAACTCTCCAATTCACACAAAACTAATGGAAAAACCATAGCTTTGGCTATATGGACTGTCGGCAAGGTGATGTCTCTGCTTTTTAATGCTGTCAAGGTTTGTCATAGTTTTCCTTCTAAGGAGCAAGCATCTTTTAATTTCATGGCTGCAGTCACTATCAGCAGTGATTTTGGAGCCCAAGAAAATAAAGTCTGTGATTGCTTCCATGCTTCCCCTTCTATTTGCCATGAAGTGGTTGGTCTGGATGCCATGATTTTACTTTTTTGAATGATGAGTTTCCTGCCAGGTTTTTTATTCTCCTGTTTCACCCTCATCAAGAAACTTTAGTTCCTCTTCACTTTCTGCCATTCGACTGCTACCATCTGCATATCTGAGGTTGTTGAGATTTCTCCCAGCAATCTTGATTCCAGCTAGTGATTCATCCAGTTCATCAATTCACATAATGTACTCTGCATAGAAGTTAAATAAGCAGGGTGACAACATATAGCATTGTCATTTTCCTTTCCAAATTTAGAACCAGTCCATTGTTCCATGCCCAGTTCTAACTGTTGCTTCTTCACCTTCATACAGGTTTCCTTAGGAGACAGGTAAGGTTGTCTGGTATTTCCATCTCTTTAAGAATTTTCCAGTTTGTTTTGATCCACACAGTCAAAGACTCTAGCATAGTCAATGAAGCAGAAATAGATGTTTTTCTAGAACTCCCTTGCTTTCTCCATCATTCAACAAATGATCTCTGCCTCCTCTGCCTCTTCGAAATCCAGCTTGTACGTCTAGAAGTTCTCAGTTTACATACTGCTGAAACATAACTTGATGGTTTTTTAGTATAATCTTACTAGCACATGAAATAAGCACACTTATACGGTAGTTTGAATATTTTTAGGCATTGCCTTCTTGGGATTGGAATGGAAACTTTTCCAATCCTATGGCCACTGCTGAGTTTTCCAAATTTGCTGGCATATTAAGTATAGCACTTTAACAAGATCATCTTTTAGGATTTGAAATAGCTCAGCTAGAATTCCATCACCTCCACTAGCTTTGTTCTCAGTATGCTTCCTAAGGCCCTCTTGACTTCACAGTCCAGAACATCTGGCTCTAGTTGAGTAACCACATCATCATGATTATCTGGGTCATTAAGACTTTTTTCATATAGTTCTTCTATGTATTTTGCTACCTCTTCTTAATCTCCTCTGCTTCTGTTAGGTCCTAGCCATTTCTGTCCTTTATGGTGCCCATCTTTGCATGAAATGTTACCTTGGATCTCCAATTTTCTTCAAGACACCTTTCCCAGTCTAATATTTCCCCCTACTTCTTTGCATTGTTCATTCGCAGCACTGTTTATAATAGCCAGGACATGGAAGCAACCTAGATGTCCATCAGCAGATGAATGGATAAGAAAGCTATGGTACATATACACAATGGAGTATTACTCAGCCATTAAAAAGAATACATTTGAATCAGTTCTAATGAGGTGGATGAAACTGAAGCCTATTATACAGAGTGAAATAAGCCAGAAAGAAAAACATCAATACAGTATACTAACGCATATACATGGAATTTAGAAAGATGGTAACAATAACCCTGTGTACGAGACAGCAAAAGAGACACTGATGTACAGAACAGTCTTATGGACTCTGTGGGAGAGGGAGAGGGTGGGAAGATTTGGGAGAATGGCATTGAAACATGTAAAATATCATGTATGAAACGAGTTGCCAGTCCAGGTTCGATGCACAATATTGGATGCTTGGGGCTAGTGCACTGGGACGACCCAGAGGGATGGTATGGGGAGGGAGGAGGGAGGAGGGTTCAGGATGGGGAACACATGTATACCTGTGGCAGATTCATTTTGATATTTGGCAAAACTAATACAATTATGTAAAGTTTAAAAATAAAATTAAAAAAAAGAAGGCTTTCTTATATCTCCTTGCTATTTTCTGGAACTCTGCATTCAGTTGGTTATATTTTTCCCTTTTTCCTTGTCTTTTGCTTCTCTGCTTTTCTCAGCTATTTGTAAAGCCACCTCAGACACCCACTTTGTCTTCATGCATTTCTTTTTCTTTGGGATGTTTTTGGTCACTGCCTCCTGCGTAGTGTTATGAATCTCCATCCATAATTCTTCAAGCACTCTATCTGCCAGATCTAATCTCTTGAATCTATTTGTCACCTCCACTGTATAACCATAAGGGATTTGATTTATGTCATACCTGAATGACCTAGTGGTTTTCTCTACTTTCTTCAATTTAAGCCTGAATTTTGCAACAAGGAGCTCATGATCTGAGCCATAGTCAGCTTTAGGTCTTGTTTGTGTTGACTTTATAGAGCTTCTCCATCTTTGGTTGCAAAGACTATAACCAATCTGATTTCAGTACCAGCCATCTGCTGATGTCCATGTGTAGTCATCTCTTAAGACTGTTGGAAAAGGGTGTTTGCTATGACCAGCATGATCTTCTGGAAAAAACTATTTGCCTTTGCTCTACTTCATTTTATACTCCAAAGTCAAACCTGCCTGTTATTCTGGGTATCTCTTGAATTCCTACTTTTGCATTTCAATCCCCTATGATGAAAAGGACATCTATTTTTGGTGTTAGTTTTAGAAGGTCCAGTAGGTCTTCAGAGAATCAGTAAAATTCAGCTTCTTTAGCAGCAGTGGTTGGGGCTTAGACTTAGATTTACTGTGATGTTGAATGGTTTGCCTTGGAAATGAACTGAGATCTTTCTGTTGTTTTTGAGACTGCACCAAATACTGCATTTCAGACTCTTTTGTTGACTATGAGGGCTACTCCATTTATTCTAAGGGATTCTTGCCCACAGTGGTAGATATAATGGTCATCTGAATTAAATTTGCTCTATTCCATCCATTTTAGTTCACTGTTTCCTAAGATGTTGATGTTTAATCTTGTCAACTCCCACTTGCTTACATCCAATTTACCTTGATTCATGGACCTAACTTTCAAGGTTCCTGTGTGATATTATTCTTCTTTATAGCATCAGACTTTACTTTCACCATTGTACACATCCACAACTCAGCGTCCTTTCTGCTTTGTCCCAGCCACTTCATTCTTTCTGGAGCTATTAGTAATTGCCCTCCACTCTTTCCTAGTAGGGTTTCCCTAGTGGCTCAGACAGTGAAGAATCTGCCTGCAATGCAGGAGATCCACGTTTGATTCCTGGGTTGGGAAGATCCCTTGGAGAAGGGAATAGATACCCACTCTTGCCTGGAGAATTCCATGGACAGAGGAGCCTGGTGGTCCTACTACAGTCCATGTGGTCACAAGGAGTCGACATGACTGAGTGACAAACACTTTCATTCACTTCCTTAGTAGCATATTGGTCACCTTCCAACCTGGGGGCTTCGTCTTGCAGTGTCATATTTTTTTTGCCTTTTCATAGCGTCTGTAGATTCTCTAGGCAAGAATACTGGACTGGGTTGCCATGATATCCTCCAGTGGATATTTTGTCAGCACTGTTTGCTACAGCCCATCTGTCTTGGGTAGCCTCACACAGCACAGTTCATAGGTTCATTGCATTACACAAGCCCCTTTGCACAACAAGACTCTGTTTCATGTAGGGGTCTTTGGGGATAAGTCAGTCTATTTATTAATATACTTAAAGACTCTAAATAAATAGATAAACACTTAGGTCTATTCAATCTCAAGCAAAGACTGACTCACTATCATATTAATTTTTAGCTATTTTCAAGGGAAAAAATGGTCAATTGCATTATTACCAGCAATCTTGTAAGTGGATCCGGATTAGAATTTGGCTTGTGAGTTATAATCTGTGTGTTCTGTCTATCTATCTATCCATCGAAATTCACAGCAATGACTAAATGAAGTTTATCTGACTCTAACCATAAATTCTGGGAGGGCAATGGCACCTCACTCCAGTACTCTTGCCTGGAAAATCCCATGGACGGAGGGGCCTGGTGGACTGCAGTCCATGGGGTCCCTAGGAGTCGGGCACGACTGAGAGACTTCACTTTCACTTTTCACTTTCATGCATTGGAGAAGGAAATGGCAACCCACACCAGTGTTCTCGCCTGGAGAATCCCAGGGACGGGGGAGCCTGGTGGGCTGCCGTCTATGGGGTCGCACAGAGTCAGACACGACTGAAGCGATTTAGCAGCAACCATAAATTAAGTTTTCCCATGATTTAGTCAAGCAAAAAATTATGTACAGGTTAATATAGTGATATTTTCATACTAACATAAATTACAAATAAACTGGTCAAGATAGGGACGCCTAAAGAAACTATTTCTAATTTTGATTTTTCATTTCATTAAAATAAGCATTTTAAAAATAATATTGATCAGGAACAACATTAATAAAGCTTCAAATTATTTATGAAAAGTAATATTTTGATCATCTTACTCAAAACATGTGTAGAACAATCAATGAGAAATATGAAAAAGAAGGAAATTAAATGCAAGTCTTTCATTCAATGCAATCAATCTGAAGACAATCAAATCAACCCTTCAGAAGTTTGCTCTTGATGACTTTCTGTATTATTTTACAGTGACTTTACCTCCTCCTTCACATATAAGCAATTCAACTTTACAGAAAGGTGGGCACAGCCAGCCATCAGCTCAGAAATGGAAAATTGTAATAACTATATTTTCAGACGTAATTCACAGGTTAAACCTGGTGGGAATTGCTTTCCCCTGTGTGGACTTTTAAGGAAGATGCATTCCACAAAATATTTGTGCATTCATTTTTTTTTTTTCTGAAGATTATTGGATTTTCTGAGATGCAGATGATGATACAGGTAATGCTATAGCTCACTATCAAATTAACAGCTTTGGATTTCAACAGCAATCTGTTGACACAGATTGACTCCCATGTCATTTTTTTTTTTTTTTTTTCTCTTTTGGTTGGGAAATACAATCTTTAATGGCTGAATGAATTTCTCTCCACACATTGACTAATAGTAAATCTTTTTAGATCTCGTTCAGCTTTATCGTTCCCTCTGGCAGTTTAGTAGTTGGTCTAAATTTATTGAGGTCCAACAGAATGCAATTGAAACCTCCCTTTGAAATAAAGTTCCTGGCATGAAGAAAAAAAAAAAAAATCCATAAAAAGCCTCATCCTTGGGATAGCAACTTTTATAACACAGAATTGATCTCAATAGTTCTTAGATGTTGGCCTCAGATAATAGTTTACATTGCATTATTGGATATGAACTTTGAACTCTGAGTCTCTTCCTTTTTATTTCTCTTTTACTAGGACATGCACACAAATTCTTGCTTACCACACAAAAGTGAATTCAATCTTAAGTTAAATATAAAAAACCTCTCTAGCATTTTTCTCTTCCCTATAAAACTCAGCAAAGCAATAATAGGAAACCAGTAATATCAGTAATCTGCTTTTAAGCAGACTGTTCATGTTCCATTTATTCTCACATATATATTGGAATGTTTCTTTAAGATTAAGTATAAACGGAGGAGACCAAAATTAAGTAATAACTTTATAAAAACTCTCACTAGTCTCTTGAAATAATTATGCTTATTTTATGAGTTTTGTACAATAAGAACTTCTTAAAGGTGTAGGACTTCACTGTGGCCTAGCCCTTCTCTTGAATGAAATTAAAATCCAAACCATGAGCAATATGTAAACAACATAATTCTAAAATAACACCTGGATATAAGTCACAGCTCTGACTGTGTCAATTTCCTTTGCTAATGAAGTTTTCTAGTTTTACTTTGTTTATATTTTTTAATTTCCCAAAGGAAATCTCATCTATGACTTTGATATGTACCGCTCTATGTAAACTACTCTTGTGTTTGGAGCTGAACTGGTGGAGAAAGGATACAGAGTGTCTGCATTTCTGATTTCTTGACACATTCTTTATTCTTATTACCATATGTAACAAATTTCTTATTACAATAAGAGAATTTACTCTTCTTAGCATAAGGAGAAAAGATTTCTAAGGGAGGCAGACAGACTGTAACTGTGGGGGAAAAAAAGACTCTGAGATTTCAGAATCAACTCTCATCATTATACCTCAGAGCTCTAACACAAAAAGAACTTGCCTCTGTCTTACAGACATTCTGAATCATGGTTCTTGACTTCTGTTTCATGAAATTCCAAAAGACTTTCAATTACAATTCAGAATACCTGAGCAGTTTGTTGGGAAAAACAATTACATATACCATATTTATTTTTGTTAACTTCTGCAATCATAAAAATAGGCAATTATTAGCATTAATTAAGTAATGATTATAATTAGTGAACTTATTAAATTAAATATAGTTAATAAATAATTAGTATTAATAGCACCAGTGACTTAGACAACAAGTAAAATGTAGAGATATTTCATATCACTGTGATAGTTGTAAATTCATGAATACTATTAATATTTACCTTTATTATTAGTTCAAACTTTTGGTAAGTGAACTATTGTTTGATCATGTCGTTTATTTCTTTATAAAATACAAATATATTACCATATTGCAAACTTTTAAAAATATTTTGATGATGTATTTCTGAGCTTTCTTTGCAATCATTTGCTTTCCGTTATACATGCATTTTGTATAGGTTTTTAGAGCAGCTTTAGGTTCAAAGCAAAATTCAACAGAAAGTATACAGAATGCCCATATACTCCTTGCTGTGATACACACACACAGTGTGATACACACACCTCTCCCACTTACCAACATTCTGCATTAGAGTGGTACTTTTGTTATCTATATTAAAAATCATTATTAATCAAAGACTATAGTTTATATTATGGATGTGAGAGTTGGACTGTGAAGAAGGCTGAGTACCGAAGAATTGATGCTTTTGAACTGTGGTGTTGGAGAAGACTCTTGAGAGTCCCTTGGACTGCAAGGAGATCCAACCAGTCCGTTCTGAAGGAGATCAGTCCTGGGATTTCTTTGGAAGGAATGATGCTAAAGCTGAAACTCCAGTACTTTGGCCACCTCATGCGAAGAGTTGACTCATTGGAAAAGACTCTGATGTTGGGAGGGATTGGGGGCAAGAGGAGAAGGGGACAACAGAGGATGAGATGGCTGGATGGCATCACTGACTCGATGGACATGAATCTGAGTGAACTCCGGATGTTGGTGATGGACAGGGAGGCCTGGCGTGCTGCGATTCATGGGGTCGAAAAGAGTCGGACACGACTGAGCGACTGATCTGATAGTTCATATTAGGGCTCACTTCTGGTATTGCATGTTCTATGGGTTTTGACAAATATAATGAAATGCATTCATAGTTGTAGTATCATACAGCATAGTTTCACTGCTCTAAAAAATCCTCTGTGTTCTACCAATTTGTTCCTCCCTTCCTTCCTAACCTCTGGCAGCCACTGATCTCTATAGTTTTGCCTTTTCCAGAATGTCATATAGTTGGAATCATACAGTATGTAATCTTTCTATATTAGTTTCTTTCACTTAGTAATAAGCATTTCACTTTTCTCCATGTCTTTTCATGCCTGAATAGCTCATTTCTTTTTAGCACTAAATAATGTTCCATCATCTGGATGTACCAAGTTTATTTGTAAACTCACTTATTGAAAGACTCTGGTCACTTCCAAGTTTTGATAATTATGATTAAGATGTTATAAACATGTATGTGTAGGATTTTGTTTGGACATAAGTTTTAAACTTTGAATAAGTATCATGCAGTGTGATCGTATGAAAAGAGTATGTTTAGCTCTAAGAAACTGCCACATTGTCTTCCAATGTGGCTGCTTCACTTTATAGTCCCATTAAGAGTAAGTAAAAGTTACAAGCTTCACATGCTTGTCAGATCTTAAGTGTATTCAGTATTTTTTGGCTCTTTGTCATTCTAAAGTTGCAAAATAGCATATTATTGTTGTTTTAATTTGTAGTTCCCTAATGACATGTGGGCTTCCCATGTGGTACTAGTGGTAAAGAACCTGCCTGCCAATAAGGAGGTGCTGGAGATGTGGGTTTGATCCCTGGGTCAGGAAGATCCCTTGGGGGAAGGCATGGCAACAGACTCCAGTATTCTATCCTGGAGAATCCCATGGACAGAGGAGCCTGGCACACTATGGCCCATAGGGTCCAAAGAAGTCACACACGACTGAGCAACTCAGCATAGCACATCATAATGACATTTGATGTTGAGTCTCTTCTCATATGCTTATTGATTATCTTTGTATCTTCTTTGCTGAGGTGTCTGTTCATGTATTTTGTCCACTTTTTAATCAAGTTGTTCATTTTATTTTATTGTTGAGGTATACATGTTCTTTATATAACATTCCTTAATCAGATATGTCTTTTGCAGATTTTTCTCCCAAATTTTTGCATGTCTTCTTATTCTTTTCACAGTGACTTTGTTACATAGCAGTTTTTAAACCTAATTGAGTTTAGCAATTATTTCTTTCATAGAACATGCCTCTGGGATTGATCGCTAGATGGTAATAAAATGTCACTGTCATATTCAAGATTTTCTAAGTTTTGTCCTGTGTTATCTTTTAGGATTTTTACAGTTTTCTGCTTTGCATTTAGGCATATGATCATTTTAACTTAACATTTTTGTGTATAAGATCTGTGTCTGCATTCACTTTTTTTTTTTTTTTTTTGCATGGATGTTAGTCGTTCTAGCTTCATTTGTTGAAGATTATTCTCTGTTATATTTTGTTCTAGTGCCAAGGTCAGTTGACTGTATTTCTTGGGGTCTATTTCTTGGTTCTCTATTTTGTCCCATTCATTTGTCTGTTCTTTCCAATAGACAAGTAAAAAATGATACCACACTGTCCTGATTACTCTAATTGTACACTAAGTCTTTAAGCTGGGTAATTAGCATAAGTCACCTGACTTTGTTCTCCTTCAACTATGTTGGTTAATCTGGGTCTGTTACTGTTCCATATAAATTTTTAATCATGTTTCTGATATCCATAAAGTAATTTACAGGGATTTTTATTGGGATACAACGGAATTAAGAGATCAATTTGGGAAGAACTAAAATATTATGATATTGAGCTTTCCTGAAAATGAACACAGAATATCTTTCTATTTATTCTTGTTTGAATTATTTAATTACGGTTATCAGTTCAGTTCAGTAGCTCAGTAATGTCTGACGCTTTGGGACCCCATGAATTGCACCATGCCAGGCCACCCTGTCCATCACAAACTCCCAGAGTCCACTCAAACTCATGTCCATAGAGTCGGTGAGGACATCCAGTCATCTCATCCTCTGTCGTCCCCTTCTCCTCCTGCCCCCAATCCCTCCCAGCATCAGAGTCTTTTCCAGTGAGTCAACTCTTCACCTGAAGTGGCCAAAGTATTGGAGTTTCAGCCTCAGCATCAGTCCTTCCAATGAACACCCAGGACTGATCTCCTTTAGGATGGACTAGTTGGATCTCCTTGCAGTCCAAGGGACGCCCAAGAGTCTTCTCCAACACCACAGTTCAAAAGCATCAATTCTTCAGCACTAAGCTTTCTTTATAGTCCAACTCTCACATCCATACACGACCACTGGAAAAACCATAGCTTTGACTAGACGGACCTCTGTTGGCAAAGTAATGTCTCTGCTTTTGAATATGCTATCTAGGTTGGTCATAACTTTCCTTCCAAGGAGTAAGCGTCTTTTAATTTCATGGCTGCAATCACCATCTGCAGTGATACTGGAGTCCCCAAAAATAAAGTCTGACACTGTTTCCACTGTTTCCCCATCTATTTCCCATGAAGTGATGGGACCAGATGCCACGATCTTAGTTTTCTGAATGTTGAGTTTTAAGCCAACCTTTTCACTCTACTCTTTGACTTTCATCAAGAGGCTCTTTAGTTCCTCTTCACTTTCTGCCATAAGGGTGGTGTCATCTGCATATCTGAGGTTATTGATATTTCTCCCAGCAATCTTGATTCTAGCTTGTGCTTCTTCCAGCCCAGCATTTCTCATGATGTATTCTGCATATAAATTAAGTAAGCAGGGTGACAATATGCAGCCTTGATGTGCTCCTTTTCCTATTTGGAACCAGTCTGTTGTTCCATGTCCAGTTCTAACTGTTGCTTCCTGACCTGCATACAGGTTTCTCAAGAGGTAAGTCAGGTGGTCTGGTATTCCCATCTCTTTCAGAATTTTCCACAGTTTATTGTGATCCACACACTCAGAGGCTTTGGCTTAGTCAATAAAGCAGAAACTCTCCTGCTTTTTCCATGATCCAGAGGATGTTGGCAATTTGATCTCTGGTTCCTCTGCCTTTTCTAAAACCAGCTTGAACATCTGGAAGTTCATGGTTCATGTATTGCTGAAGCCTGGCTTGGAGAATTTTGAGCATTACTTTACTAGCATGTGAGATGAGTGCAATTGTGCGGTAGTTTGAGCATTCTTTGGCATTGCCTTTCTTTGGGACTGGAATGAAAACTGACCTTTGCCAGTCCTGTGGCCACTGCTGAGTTTTCCAAATTTGCTGGCATATTGAGTGCAACACTTTCACAGCATTATCTTTCAGGATTTGAAAGAGCTCAACTGGAATTCCATCAGCTCCATAGCTTTGTTCATAGTGATGCTTTCTAAGGCCCACTTGACTTCACATTCTAGGATGTCTGGCTTAGGGGAGTGATCACACCATTATGATTATCTGGGTCATGAGATCTTTCTTGTACAGTTCTTCTGTACAAAATAAATAAAATAAAGCTTCTTTTAGATTATCTGTATAAAATCAGGAATCAGCAACAAAACTATCAGAACTAATAAGTGATAATAACAAGGTTTTATTACTAATAAGTGATAATAACAAGGAAATAAAATAAGTTTTCTTTTCTTTATTCTTGCCACCTCTTCTTAATATCTTCTGCTTCTGTTAGGTCCATACCATAGTTTTCCTCATATAGATCTTCTACATATTTTGTTAGATTTATACCTTTTTGTTTCACTTGCTTCAATGTTTTCACCTGTTTCACTTTTTTCGATGCTACATAAATGGTAATGTGATTTTAATTTTAAATTCTATTGTTTGTTACTGGTATACAGGAAAACAATTGACTTTGGTAAATTAACCTTATATCCTAAAACCTTGCTATTATCACTCATTAGTTCTGATAGTTTTGTTTTGTTGCTGATTCCTGATTTTACACAGATAATCTACAAGAAGTTTTATTTTTTCCTTTCCTCATATATGTACACATTGTTTTCTTATCTTATTGCATTATCTAGATCTTTCACTATGCCTATACATTTTGCATTTGAAAAACATTCTGAGAAGACATCTGTAGGCTTTATCAGATTCTCAGTGGTCCTCAGCAAACACATAGACAGACACATTGTTAAGAAGTACCGTTCTAAAGCAAATCCTGCTAGAGACTGAATCACTTGCCTTTGCCATGACCCCAGGCAGCAAGACGGAATATGCAACTTCTGTTTAAAATTAGGTGTTTTGGTTAGGGCAACTGACTAAATCTATATCATGTAAGCACTACATTGTAAAGAAGAAAAAATGAGACTTGGAGGGCTCTTCTGTTTGTTTGTTTTCATTTTGTTTGAGGTGTGTGATTCATAAACTGTGTTAAAGATACTATACTTCTGTGTCTCTTTTGCTGTCTCACATACAGGGTTGTCGTTACCATCTTTCTAAATTCCATATATATGCATTAGTATACTGTATGGTGTTTTTCTTTCTGGCTTATTTCACTCTGTACAATAGGCTCCAGTTTCATCCACCTCATTAGAACTGATTCAAATGTATTCTTTTTAATGGCTGAGTAATACTCCATTGTGTATATGTACCACAGCTTTCTTATCTATTCATCTGCTGATGGACATCTAGGTTGCTTGGGGGGGGGGGATGATTTGGGAGAATGGCATTAAAACATGTATAATATCATATAAGAAATGAATTGCCAGTCCAGGTTCCATGCAGGATACAGGAAGCTTGGGGCTGGTGCACTGGGATGACCCAGAGAGATGGTATGGGGAGGGAGGTGGGAGGGGAGTTCATGATGGGGAACATGTGTACACCCATGGCGGATGCATGTTGATGTATGGCAAAACCAATACAATATTGTAAAGCAAATAAAATAAAATAATAAAATAAAATAAATATAAAATTTAAAAAAGATACTATAGTAAAGTTAGAAAGCTATCTCTTAATATTTCATAGATTCTAGGGGGTCGCTAAGAGTCAGACACGACTGAGCGACTTCCCTTTCACTTTCCACTTTCATGCATTGGAGAAGGAAATGGCAACCCACTCCAGTGTTCTTGCCTGGAGAATCCCATGGACGGAGAAGCCTGGTAGGCTGCAGTCCATGGGGTCGCACAGAGTTGGACACAACTGAAGCGACTTAGCAGCAGCAGCAGCAGGGAAACTCAGTGATGCTAGAGATCTATCTGTCATTGTATGGACACTAACTTCAGATAGTTCACATTTTGAACATTAGATCACATTGCTTCCTTTTCAAGACATCATATGTTTAAAAAATTGGATTTCTGGAGTTAGTTGTAAGAAAAAGCAAGTACTAAGCACAAGATAACCCTAAACAGAAAACAAGAGTGGTATTAAGTAATCTAAGTCTAAGCTTTAAGAAGGGCTTCCCAGGTGGCTCAGTGGTAAAGACTCTGCCTGCCAATGCAGGATATGGAGGAGATACAGGTTGGATCCTTGGATTGAAAAGATTACCTGGAGAAGGAAATAGTAACTCCCTTCAGTATCCTTGCCTGAAATATCCTATGGACAGAAGACTCTGGCAGGCTACAGTCCATGGGGTCACAAAGAGTCAGACACGACTGAGCAAGAGTAAGCTTTAAAAACCACGTAATACCAACAGATACACACACATCATCTTAGTAACTGTGGTCATTTAAATTAAAATTTTTTATTAAAATTTTAATTTTAAAATAAAATTTTCAATTTAAATTAAAAGATTAAAATATTATTAATCTTTAAATTTTATATGTATTATCTATCAAGCAGACACTAATTATTAGGATAAAAAATACTTAATATGTTGTCTATACCTGTTTTCCTTAATAAATAAAAATTTAAATACCATGATTATCTATATATTTATCTATCTTTCTATTATCTTTTTACCTATTTATTGTATATGAGCACTGGGAAAAAATTCTAAGACTCTAATGTTACTGCAAACTGAGAAATTTCATGTATCTCCACATTAGGTTTTATACTAGAAAAGCATAATTGGCACTATAGAAAAAGATTACAAATTAGAAAAGTAATGTAACAATTTCATGCATATTTTCTTAAATGACATAACTTTTCTTAAGTGATTTCCATAGAATACTGGGGTATGCACAATGTAATTTTAAAACTGTGGGTTTTCTAATTACATGAAAAAACAAATTTTGCTAAGGCATTATATTGTAGAGAAAATATTTTGGAGACAGCAAGGACTGAAGAGTGCAAATTTAAGAAAAATAGCTAGTTGCCTATTGACATTATTGGTTTTAAAAATTAATAGAAGATAAACTAAGGAAGTTTGGTAGGTGCATAAAGGAAGGACAGATGAGATATTTTAAATTAAGTGACAAAGACTAACTTGATGTAGGGAATGAAGGAAGAATGAATGGCCCAAAAGCATTAATAACTGGGTCACTAATGATACTATAAGCTAGCTGTCAATACAACTGGGTATGGGAGAATTTCTGACTTGAAACTTTAAAATTATACATTTAAAATTCCTGAGGACACACATATCTGCAGATGTCCTGTTGGGAGTTACTGGAAGTTAATAGTTGGTAAAATCCTGAATGTAAACAAGTAAGTAGAAGCAGATACTGGAAAAAAGGTGGTATTCCAACACTAAAGGATAAAAAAGTAGCAAAGACTTGAAATATATAGAGAAGGATGTGGAATAATTGTAAATAACATCACAAAAACCAAGAGGGAAGAAATTTAGAGATGGAATATGTCTTCCTTATTAATCTATTATATAGGTTTTTATTTTATCCCAGAAAATGGCCATATTATTCATTGGATCTCTTTATTTCTAACTTAATCTAATATAGTAGAAGGTCATATAAGTAGAATTGAACAAGCTTTTAAAAGAGTTTGAGTTCTAGCTCCACAATTCATCAGGTATGAGACATGGGCAAGGAACTTACATTTCTGAAGAAAGGTAAAATTAAAATAATAGCGTTTGCTTACTAAGGTTGTATTAGAAATGCTATATACAAGAAGTTATAAAAATGCTTGGTACATACCATTGTAAAGATTTGCCAGTATGTAAATTATTCTATTTTGCATTCAGTATGCAAGGAAATTCCAGTTAATACGTAATTTTATTCATGTAATTTTTAAAAATTAATATTACTTTCTTTTTTTTAAATTTTATTTTATTTTTAAACTTTACATAATTATATTAGTTTTGCCAAATATCAAAATGAATCTGCCACAGGTATACACGTGTTCCCCATCCTCTTTTTGCTAAGATTTTGTTTTCTTTGAGTTCTTCATCCAGTGGTTCCAGTTAACACCTATAATCACCCAGCATCAGCTATTGTTTTCTTACTGTTGTAAACACTAAATCTCCGTAATTTATCTCCTAAGAATAATCTCTATAATTATGTGTTTAAATAACTTTATGATTTTCTTTCAGTTTCTTAGAGATTTTCTTTTACTTGCTAACTTTTTCCCTCTTCCAAGCTCTTTCTTTTAAATTTTCTTCACTTTGAATTCAAATTACCAACAATGCACTGTATGCAGAATTATTATGCTGAGCACTCATTTTCTTAATATTGCGTTTAATAGCCATTCCACATATTAAACCTCATATGTTAAAATTTAAAATGTCACTTCTTTCTGTAAGCTTGCTGGTTCTCCCAGTGGCAGATCTCCATTTCGCCAGGCACCTGAATTTTCCAGTCTCAGTGACGCACGTACTTTTGCTCTTTGTTCCCTTGTACCTAATTTATCACCATGTCTTACTGTTTTCTCTGCCACATCTCTCAGTTCAGTTCAGTTGAGTTCAGTCACTCAGTCGAGTCCAACTCTTTGCAAAGCCATTAATCGCAGCACGCCAGGCCACCCTGTCCATCACCAACTCCCGGAGTTCACACAAACTCATGTCCATCAAGTCGGTGATGCCATCCAGCCATCTCGTCCTCTGTCGTCCCCTTCTCCTCTTGCCCCCAATCCCTCCCAGCATCAGGGTCTTTTCAAATGAGTCAACTCTTCACATGAGGTGGCCAAACTATTGGAGTTTCAGCTTTGGCATCAGTCCTTCCAAAGAACACCCAGGACTGATCTGCTTTAGAATGCACTGGTTGGATCTCCTTGCAGTCCAAGGGACTCTCAAGAGTCTTCTCCAACACCACAGTTCAAAAGCATCAATTCTTAAGTGCTCAGCCTTCTTCACAGTCCAACTCTCACATCCATACATGACCACAGGAAAAACCATAGCCTTGACTAGATGGACCTTTGTTGACAAAGTAATGTCTCTGCTTTTCAATATGTTATCTAGGTTGGTCATAACTTTTCTTTCAAGGAGTAAGCATCATTTAATTTCATGGCTGCAGTAACCATCTACAGTGATTTTGGAGGCCCCCAAAATAAAGTCTGACACTGCTTCCACTGTTTCCCCATCTATTTCCCATGAAGTGATGGGACCAGATGCCATGATCTTAGTTTTCTGAATGTTGAGCTTTAAGCCAACTTTTTCACTCTCCTCTTTTACTTTCATCAAGAGGCTTTTTAGTTCCTCTTCACTTTCTGCCATAAAAAAGGGTGGTGTTGTCTGCATATCTGAGGTTATTGATATTTCTCCTGGCAATCTTGATTTCAGCTTCTGCTTCTTCCAGCCCAGCATTTCTCATAAGGTTCTCTGCATAGAAGTTAAATAAGCAGGGTGACAATATGCAGCCTTGACGTACTCCTTTGCCTATTTGGAACCCGTCTGTTGTTCCATGTCCAGTTCTAACTGTTGCTTCATGAGCTGCATATAGATTTCTCAAGAGGCAGGTCAGGTGGTCTGGTATTCCCATCTCTTTCAGAATTTTCCACAGTTCATTGTGATCCACAGTCAAAGGCTTTGGCATAGTCAATAAAGCAGAAATAGATGTTTTTCTGGAACTCTCTTGCTTTTTCCATGATCCAGAGGATGTTGGCAATTTGATCTCTGGTTCCTCTGCCTTTTCTAAAACCAGCTTGAACACCTGGTAGTTCACATTTCACGTATTGCTGAAGCCTGGCTTGAAGAATTTTGAGCATGACCTTACTAGCATGTGAGATGAGTACAATTATGCAGTAGTTTCAGCACTGTCTGGTACTGCCTTTCTTTGGGATTGGAATGAAAATTGACCTTTTCCAGTCCTGTGGCCACTGCTGAGTTTTCCAAATTTGCTGGCATATTGAGTGTAGCACTTTCACAGCATCATCTTCCAGAATTTGAAATAGCTCAACTGGTATTTCATCACCTCCACTAGTCACATCTCTAACTCAAGCCAATTAGCATGAAAAACCACCACCAGAAAGGAAGGTGCTAAATTATCTCAAATAGTACTATAAATTTAACTATACACTCTACTTATTTTATAAAGACAAAAAAGGCACCTTTTATAGAGTAATTGGACTTCCCTGGTGGCTCAGACGGTAAAGCATCTGTCTACAATGTGGGAGACCCGGGTTCGATCCCTGGGTTGGGAAGATCTGCTGGAGAAGGAAATGGTAATCCACTCCAGTACTATTGCCTGGAAAATCCCATGGACAGAGGAGCCTGGTAGGCTACAGTCCATGGGGTCGCAAAGAGTCGGACACGACTGAGCAACTTCACGTTCACGTTCACGTTCATTATAGAGTAATAGAATGGTGCAACATTGTGCACCATTGAAGTAAAAAAATGACAGTCTTGTGTGTGTGTGTTTATTAACAAATGTTTATTTGGTTTTTATTTTTGGCAAATATTTATTAACAGGATCATTTTCCTCAAACATAAAAGTGAAGATAAGAATACTCACATGAAGTAAAGATCTCACTGTTTGCAGATGACATGATACTGTACATAGAAACCCTGAAGATAGTATCAGAAAATTCCTAGGGCTAATCAGTGAATTTAGCAAAGTTGCAGGATACAAAAGCAATACACAGCAAACACTCGTATTTCTATATACTAACAATGAAAAATCAGAAAGGGCAATTAAGAAATCAGTCCCATTCACCATTGCAACAAAAAGACTTAAATATTTAGGAATAAACTTACCTAAGGGGACAAAAGAACTGAACACAGAAAATTATAAGACACTAATAAAATAAATCAAAGATGACATAAACAGATAGAGAGATATTCCATGTTCCTGGGTAGGAAGAATCAATAATGTGAAAATGACTATACTACCAAATGTAATCTACAGATTCAATGCAATCCATATCAAATTACCAATGGCATTTTTCACAGAACTAGAACAAAAAATTTCATAATTTATATGGAAACACAAAAGACCCCGAATAGCTACAGCACTCTTGAGAAAGGAGAATGGAGCTAGAGGAATCAACCTTCTTGATTTCAGATTATACTACAAAGCTACCTACAGTCATCAAGACAGTATGGTACTGGCACAAAACCAGAAATATAGACTGATGTAACAAGATAGAAAGCCGAGAAATAAACCCATGCACCAATGGGTACCTTATTTTTAACAGAGGAGGCAAAAATATACAATGGGGCAAAGACAGCCTCTTCAATAAATGGTGCCGGGAAAACTGGATGGCTACATGTAAAAGAATGAAATATAAGAACCCTTCCTAACACCATTCACAAAGATAAACGCAAAATGTATTAAAAAAACCAAATGTAAGACGAGGAACTGTAAAACTCTTAGAGGAAAACATAGGCAGGACACTCGATGACATAAATCAAAGCAAGATCCTCTATGACACACCTCCTAGAGTAATAGAAATAAAAACAAAAGTAAACAAGTGGGACCTGATTAAACTTAAAAGCTTTTGCACAGCAAAGGAAACTATAAGCCAGGTGAAAAGACAACCCTCAGAATGGGAGAGTTGTAAATGTAAATGAAACAACTGACAAAGGATTAATTTCCAAAATATACAAGTAGCTCATACAACTTAGTACCAGAAACACAAACAACCCAATCAAAAAGTGAGAAAAAAAAAATCTAAACAGGCATTTCTCCAAAGAAGACATACAGATGGCTAACAAACACATGAAAAGATGTTCAACATTGCTTCTTATTAGAGAAATGCAAATCAAAACTACAATTAGATATCACTTCACACTGGAGATCAGTGGAGAAATAACTCCAGAAAGAATGAAGGGATGGGGCCAAAGCAAAAAGAATACCCAGCTGTGGATGTGACTGGTGATAGAAGCAAGGTCCGATGCTGTAAAGAGCAATATTGCATAGGAACCTGGAATGCCAGGTCCATGAATCAAGGCAAATTGGAAGTGGTCAAACAAGAGATGGCAAGAGTGAATGTCGACATTCTAGGAATCAGCGAACTGAAATGAGCTGGAATGGGTGAATTTAACTCAGATGAGCATTATATCTACTACTGCGGGCAGGAATCCCTCAGAAGAAATGGAGTGGCCATCATGGTCAACAAAAGAGTCCGAAATGCCGTACTTGGATGCAATCTCAAAAACTACAGAATGATCTCTGTTCATTTCCAAGGCAAACCATTCAATATCACAGTAATCCAAGTCTATGCCCCAACCAGTAATGCTGAAAAAGCTGAAGTTGAACGGTTCTATGAAGACCTACAAGACCTTTTAGAACTAACACCCAAAAAAGATGTCCTTTTCATTATAGGAGACCGGAATGTAAAAGTAGGAAGTCAAGAAACACCTGGAGTAACAGGCAAATTTGGCCTTGGAATACAGAATGAAGTAGGGCAAGGACTAATCGAGTTTTGCCAAGAAAATGCACTGGTCATAACAAACACCCTCTTGCAACAATATAAGAGAAGACTCTACACATGGACATCACCAGATGGTCAACACTGAAATCAGATTGATTATATTCTTTGAACCAAAGATGGAGAAGCTCTCTACAATCAGCAAAAACAAGAATAGGAGCTGATGTGGCTCAGATCATGAACTCCTTATTGCCAAATTCAGACTTAAATTGAAGAAAGGAGGGAAAACCACTAGACCATTCAGTTATGACCTAAATCAAATCCCTTATGATTATACAGTGGAAGTGAGAAATATATTTTAGGGCCTAGATCTGATAGTTAGAGTGCCTGATGAACTGTGGAATGAGGTTCGTGACATTGTATAGGAGACAGGGATCAAGAACATTCCCATAGAAAAGAAATGCAAAAAAGCAAAATGGCTGTCTGGGGAGGCCTTACAAATAGCTGTGAAAAGAAGAGAAGTGAAAAGCAAAAGAGAAAAGGAAAGATATAAACATCTGAATGCAGAGTTCCAAAGAATAGCAAGAAGAGATAAGAAAGCCTTCTTCAGAGATTAATGCAAAGAAATAGAAGAAAACAATAGAATGGGAAAGACTAGGGATCTCTTCAAGAAAATCAGAGATACCAAAGGAATATTTCATGCAAAGATGAGCTCGATAAAGGACAGAAATGGTATGGACCTAACAGAAGCAGAAGATATTAAGAAGAGATGGCAAGAATACACAGAAGAACTGTACAAAAAGGTCTTTACGACCCAGATAATCACGATGGTGTATTCACTCACCTAGAGCAAGACCTCCTGGAATGTGAAGTCAAGTGGGCCTTAGAAAGCATCACTATGAACAAAGCTAGTGGAGGTGATGGAATTCCAGTTGAGCTATTCCAAATCCTTAAAGATGATGCTGTGAAAGTGCTACACTCAATATGCCAGCAAATTTGGAAAACTCAGCAGTGGCTACAAGACTGGAAAAGGTCAGTTTTCATTCCAATCCCAAAGAAAGGCAATGCCAAAGAATGCTCAAACTACCGCACAATTGCACTCATCTCACACGCTAGTAAAGTAATGCTCAAAATTCTTCAAGCCAGGCTTCAGCAATATGTGAACCGTGAACTTCCTGCTGTTCAAGCTGGTTTTACAAAAGGCAGAGGAACCAGAGATCAAATTGCCAACATCCACTGGATCATGGAAAAAGCAAAAGAGTTCCAGAAAAACATCTATTTCTGCTTTATTGACTATGCCAAAGCCTTTGACTATGTGGATCACAATCAACTGGAAAATTCTTCAAGAGATGGGAATACCAGACCACCTGATCTGCCTCTTGAGAAATTTGTATGCAGGTCAGGAAGCAACAGTTAGAACTGGACATGGGACAACAGACTGGTTCCAAATAGGAAAAGGAGTACGTCAAGGCTGTATATTATCACCCTGTTTATTTAACTTATATGCAGAGTACATCATGAGAAACGCTGGACTGGAAGAAACACAAGCTAGAATCAAGATTGCTGGGAGAAATATCAATAACCTCAGATATGCAGATGACACCACCCTTATGGCAGAAAGTGAAGAGGAACTCAAAAGCCTCTTGATGAAAGTGAAAGAGGAGAGTGAAAAGGTTGGCTTAAAGCTCAACATTCAGAAAACAAAGATCATGGCATCCGGTCCCACCACTTCATGGGAAATAGATGGGGAAACAGTGGAAACAGTGTCAGACTTTATTTTTCTGGGCTCCAAAATCACTACAGATGGTGACTGCAGCCATGAAATTAAAAGACACTTACTCCTTGGAAGGAAAGTTATGACCAACCTAGATAGCATATTCAAAAGCAGAGACATTACTTTGCCAACAAAGGTCTGTTTAGTCAAGGCTATGGTTTTTCCTGTGGTCATGTATGGATGTGAGAGTTGGACTGTGAAGAAGGCTGAGCGCTGAAGAATTGATGCTTTTGAACTGTGGTGTTGGAGAAGACTCTTGAGAGTCCCTTGGACTGCAAGGAGATCCAACCAGTCCGTTCTGAAGGAGATCAGCCCTGGGATTTCTTTGGAAGGAAAGATGCTGAAGCTGAAACTCCAGTACTTTGGCCACCTCATGTGAAGAGTTGACTCATCGGAAAAGACTCTGATGCTGGGAGGGATTGGGGGCAGGAAGAGAAGTGGACAACAGAGGATGAGATGGCTGGATGGCATCACTGACTCAATGGACGTGAGTCTGAGTGAACACTGGGAGTTGGTGATGGACAGGGAGGCCTGGCGTGCTGGGATTCATGGGGTAGCAAAGAGTTGGACATGACTGAGCGACTGATCTGATCTGATCTAATCTGATCACGTTGGTCAGAATCGCCATCATCAAAATGTCTACAAACAATGAATGCTGGAGAGGGCATGGAGAAAAGGGAATGCTCTTACACTGTTGGTGGGAATGTAAATTGATACAGCCACTATGGAAGATGGTATGGAGATTCCTTTAAAAACTAGGAATAAAACCACCATCAGTTCAATTCAGTTCAGTTCAGTCGCTCACTCATGTCTCTTTGCGACCCCATGAATCGCAGCAGCCCAGGCCTCCCTGTCCATCACCATCTCCTGGAGTTCACTCAAACTCACTTCCATTGAGTCGGTGATGCCATCCTGCCATCTCATCCTCTGTTGTCCCCTATCCATCTGCCCCCAATCCCTCCCAGCATCAAAGTCTTTTCCAATGAGTCAACACTTCGCGTGAGTTGGCCAAAGTACTGAAGTTTCAGCTTTAGCATCATTCCTTCCTAAGAACACCCATGGCTGATCTCCTTTAGAATGGACTGGTTGGATCTCCTTGCAGTCCAAGGGACTCTCAAGAGTCTTCTCCAACACCACAGTTCAAAAGCATCAATTCTTCAGCACTCAGCTTTCTTCACATGCATACATGACCAGTGGAAAAACCATAGCCTTAACTAGATGGACCTTTGTTGGCAAAGTAATGTCTCTGCTTTTGAATATGCCGTCTAGGTTGGTCATAACTTTTCTTCCAAGGAGTAAGCATCATTTAATTTCATGGCTGCAGTCACCATCTGCAGTGATTCTGGAGCCCCAAAAAATAAAGTCTGACACTGTTTCCACATCTATTTCCCATGAAGTGATGGGACCAGATGCCATGATCTTAGTTTCTGAATGTTGAGCTTTAAGCCAACCTTTTCACTCTCCACTTTTACTTTCATTAAGAGGCTTTTTAGTTCCTGTTTACTTTCTGCCATAAGGATGGTGTCATCTGCATCTGTGAGGTTATTGATATTTCTCTTGGCAATCTTGAATCCAGCTTGTGCTTCTTCCAGCCCAGCATTTCTCATGATGTACTCTGCACATAAGTTAAATAAGCAGAGTGACAATATACAGCCTTGAGGTACTCCTTTTCCTATTGCTGCTGCTGCAGCTAAGTCACGTCAGTCGTGTCTGACTCTGTTCGATCCGATAGACAGCAGCCCACCAGGCTCCAGTCCCTGGGATTCTCCAGGCAAGAACACTGGAGCAGGTTGCCATTTCCTTCTCCAATGCAGGAAAGTGAAAAGTGAAAGTGAAGTCATGCAGTCGTGTCCGACTTTTAGCGACCCCATGGACTGAAGTTGACCAGGCTCCTCCATCCATGGGATTTTCCAGGCAAGAGTACTGAAGTGGGGTGCCATTGCCTTCTCCGCCTTTTCCTATTATAACCCAGCAATTCCACTCCTAGGCATATACCCTGAGGAAACCAAAACTGAAAGAGGCACATGTATCCCAATGTTCACTGCAGCACTATTTACAATAGCTAGAACATGGAAGCAACCTAGATGTCCATCAACAAATGACTGGATAAAGAAGTTGTGGTACATATTCACAGTGGAATATTACTCACCCATAAAAAGGAACTCATTTGAATCAGTTCTAATAAGGTGATGAACATAGAACCTATTATACAGAGTGAAGTAAGTCAGAAAGAGAAAGATAAATATCGTATTCTAATGCATATATACAGAATCTAGAAAAATGGTACTGAAGAATGTATTTACAGGGCAAGAATGGAGAAACAGACAGAGAACAGACTTATGGACATAGGGAGAGGGGAGGAGAGGGTGAGATGTATAGAAAGAGTAACATGGAAACTTACATTACCATATGTAAAATAGATAGCCAATGGGAATTTGCTGTATGGCTTAGGAAACTCAAACAGGTGCTCTGTAACCACCTAGAGGGGTGGGATGGGGAGGGAGTTGGGAGGGAGGTTCAGGAGGAAGGGGATATATGTATACCTATTGCTGATTCATGTTGAGGTTTGACAGTAAACAACAAAATTTTGTAAAGCAATTATTCTTCAATAAAAATAAATAAATTTAAAAAAAGAATACACACATGGTTATTGTGAAAATGAAATATAAACAGGGGAAAAGTAAAGAATGAATCATTCACAACAGACCTCATTTGTTTCCGAAGGAAAGGTACAATCCATTTTGAAGTTAAAATCCTAAAATCTTCTGCAGGCTTTTTTTTGTTGTTGTTGTTGTTGCTAAACTCTATCTCAACCAAGCTGAGTGTATTCCAAATATGGATTCCAGAGATATGGGACTGAGGTGAGAAACGACAGTGGGAAGCCTCCAAATCAGCCCTATGTACAGATCATCAAACTACCACTTCCGAGAGCTTGTGATTCCTTTCAGTTATTGCTGCCATAAAGGTTGTGTGGCACGGGAATCACATGGCATGTGGATGACTGAGACAGTGTCCAACACAGCAGCCATCTATATTATTTCAAACTATTTATGCAAGACATGTCTCCTTGATAATGGACCAGACTTATGCTTCTCCCTTTTCCCTGGAATGTCAAAATGGATAAGCCAATATTTTCCAAGTTCTCTGAAATTATGAAACATTTTTTCTAGTCATATCCTTCACTTTAAAGAGAACACATGTATTTGAAAACAGTATTAATATTTTAGTTATTTAAAACTTTTCTCCCAATCCAAACTGATTATGGAAATTTACAATTAACAGACAAGAAATGGAAAAGATTTAGGCAATTTCCGACTTTCTGACAGCTCATTCTAAATTGACCCCAAATTGTTGTTTTTTTAACATATATTTATCACTTTTAAATGTGTTAATTGTGTTGCAAGCACTGCAGCTGGGATTAATTTAAGGCCTTTGAATTGCCTTCTCTGCAGCTGGTGAACACTGAAGCAAAACTGTGAAATAAGCTTTGCTAAAGAATTAGATAGTTTTCAGTGTTAATTATTCAATCCTTTCTTTCAGAATTCTTTCTAAGAAGTCTAATTCTAAATTATAAAATGAATTGTACTTTTCTCATACTATGATCAGGAATATGACATTTGGTTGCTGATGATGCTAATGTGTATCCTTCTCCTAGTTTAATGTCTAAAACTTGCAAGTATTTTGAAACAGTGCACTCCAGTAACAAAGTGACACAACAGAAAATCATCTATTATTTAAACATGACCCAAAAAAGAGGGGTTAGAACATTTTCAATATTTATTTACTTGTTTATTTATTAAAGACTCTTTTTTATGTTCATCTCTTTCCATAAGAGACACTATTCTGGAAATAATTATTTTAAAGCCTCGATCTTCTTCCTTTTACTCTGTTCCTATATATGTCTATGGATATATAAAGAGCATCACATTCTTGCTCCCTGAGCATAGATAAGTGTGATTAACTAGGTCAATTAATATTTCCTCTCTGTTTATATATATACATATACACAAATGAATATGTACATACATACATATATATATATAAGACACATATTTGTGTATACACTTCGAGTATAAATATAAATAAAGGAAAAACAGAAGGTAATTCTTACCTTAAAGGGCTCTTAAAGGATGGTCTTCTTTAAGTTAGAAATTGACCTCACAAGTAGTCTCTTCTGAAATTAAGTATTAATGACCCAGAGGAAAAATAGTCTATAAATACATCATTAGGTCTGGTCTAATCTCTTATTATCTCTTTTAATGGTTAGCAGTCCCAAAGAAATGCAATGCCGAAGAATGCTCAAACTACCACACAATTGCACTCATCTCGCACGCTAGTAAAGTAATGCTCAAAATTCTCCAAGCCAGGCTTCAGAAATACACGGACCGTGAACTTCCAGATGTTCAATCTGGTTTTAGAAAAGTCAGGGGAACCAGAGATCGAATTGCCAACATCCACTGGATCATGGAAAAAGCAAGAGAGTTCCAGAAAAACATCTATTTCTGCTTTATTGACTATGCCAAAGCATTTGACTGTGTGGATCATAATAAACCGTGGAAAATTCTGAATGAGATGGGAATACCAGACCACCTGACCTGCCTCTTGAGAAACCTACATGCAGGTCAGGAAGCAACAGTTAGAACTGGACATGGAACAACAGACTGGTTCCAAATAGGAATAGGAGTACGTCACTGCATATTGTCACTGTGCTTATTTAACTTCTATGCAGAGTACATCATGAGAAATGCTGGGCTGGAAGAACCACAAGCTGGAATCAAGATTGCCGGGAGAAATATCAATAACCTCAAATATGCATATAACACCACCCCTATGGCAGAAAGTGAAGAGGAATTGAAAAGCCTCTTGATAAAAGTGAAAGAGGAGAGTGAAAAAGTTGGCTTAAAGCTCAACATTCAGAAAATTAAGATCATGGCATCTGGCCCCATCACTTCATGGGAAATAGATGGGGAAACAGTGGAAACAGTGTCAGACTTTATTTTTGGGGGCTCCCAAATCACTGCAGATGGTGATTGCAGCTATGAAATTAAAAGATGCTTAGTCCTTGGATGGAAAGTTATGACTAACCTAGATAGCATATTGAAAAGCAGAGACATTACTTTGCCAACAAAGGTCTGTCTACTCAAGGCTATGGTTTTTCCTGTGGTCATGTATGGATGTGAGAGTTGGACTGTGAAGAAAGCTGAGCACCGAAGAATTGATGCTTTTATTTTTTTTTTATTTTTATTTTTTTTATAGATTTAAAAAAATACCAACACCACAGTTCAAAAGCATCAATTCTTCAGCGCTCAGCTTTTTTATAGTCCAACTCTCACATCTATACATGACTACTGAAAAAACCATAGCCTTGAGTAGATGGACCTTTGTTGACAAAGGAATGTCTCTGCTTTTTTTTTTTTTTTCTTTTTTGTTCTTTAATAGAAAATTATTTAATTAGTATACATGTGTTCCCCATCCTGAACCCTCCTCCATCCTCCCTCCCCATACCATCCCTCTGGGTCGTCCCAGTGCACCAGCCCCAAGCATCCAGCATCGTGCATTGAACCTGGACTGGCATCTCGTTTCATACATGACGTTTCACATGTTTCACTGCCATTCTCCCAAATCTTCCCACCCTCTCCCTCTCCCACAGAGTCCATAAGACTATTCTATACATCAGTGTCTCTTTTGCTGTCTCGTATACAGGGTTATCGTTACCATCTTTCTAAATTCCATATATATGCGTTAGTATACTGTATTGGTGTTTTTCCTTCTGGCTTACTTCACTCTGTATAATAGGCTCCAGTTTCATCCACCTCATTAGAACTGATTCAAATGTATTCTTTTTAATGGCTGAGTAATACTCCATTGTATATATGTACCACAGCTGTCTTATCCATTCATCTGCTGATGGACATCTAGGTTGCTTCCATGTCCTGGCTATTATAAACAGTGCTTCGATGAACATTGGGGTACACGTGTCTGTTTCCCTTCTGGTTTCCTCAGTGTGTATGCCCAGCAGTAGGATTGCTGGATCATAAGGCAGTTCTATTTCCAGTTTTTTAAGGAATCTCCACACTGTTCTCCATAGTGGCTGTGCTAGTTTTCATTCCCACCAACAGTGTAAGAGGGTTCCCTTTTCTCCACACCCTCTCCAGCATTTATTATTTGTAGACTTTTGGATCGTAGCCATTCTGACTGGTGTGAAATGGTACCTCATAGTGGTTTTGATTTGCATTTCTCTGATAATGAGTGATGTTGAGCATCTTTTCATGTGTTTGTTAGCCATCTGTATGTCTTCTTTGGAGAAATGTCTATTTAGATCTTTGGCCCATTTTTTGATTGGGTCATTTATTTTTCTGGAGTTGAGCTGTAGGAGTTGCTTGTATATTTTTGAGATTAGTTGTTTGTCGGTTGCTTCATTTGCTATTATTTTCTCCCATTCTGAAGGCTGTCTTTTCACCTTGCTAATAGTTTCCTTTGTTGTGAAGAAGCTTTTAAGTTTAATTAGGTCCCATTTGTTTATTTTTGCTTTTAAACTGTGGTGTTGGAGAAGACTCTTGAGAGTCCCTTGGACTGCAAGGAGATTCAACCAGTCCATTCTAATGGAGATCAGCCCTGGGTGTTCATTGAAAGAACTGATGCTAAAGCTGAAACTCCAATTCTTTGGCCACCTCATGCAAAGAGTTGACTCATTGGAAAAGACTGATACTGGGAGGGATTGGGGACAGGAGGAGAAGGGGACAACAGAGGATGAGATGGCTGGATGGCATGACTGACTGTTGGTGATGGACAGGGAGGCCTCATATTCTGTGATTCATGGGGTTGCAAAGAGTCGGACACGACTGAGCGACTGAACTGAACTGAACTGAACTGAGTGTAGTTGCTCAGTTGTGTCCAACTCTTCACAACTCCATGTACTGTAGCCCTCCAGGCTCCTCTGTCCATGGGATTCTCCAGATAAGAATACTGGAGTGTATTGCCATTCCCTTCTCCAGAGGATCTTCCCAACCTAGGGATCGAAATTGGGTCTCCTGCATTACGCTGTATTAGCTGTGACCACAGGCAATAACTTAATTATTTGAAATTGAAGAAAAAATACCTAAATTACAAGATAGTTTAATGATACAGTATACAAAGCCTGCTTTGCCAATAGCTTTGCCACAGACTCTTAATACATGCCTACTATTTTATATGTATATTTTTAAAATTTTTGCTGAGAAAAATTTCAAACAACCAAGAAGAGACATTAGCATAATTAACCATTATCCATCTTCAAAATCTACCAACTACTTTATTGGTAGATATAAAAGTAAGCCAATTACTTTTAAACTATATAAATTCTTTCCATCTCTTATTTTTCGTTACAAATTTTTTGTTGAAGATAATAAGTCCTTCAGCAAGTGGTTCTCTATAATCTGTATTTTGCTGGTGGCATAAATAAGATGATATTTAATATGTTTCTCTGTCCCACAGATTTTCTATAAATTGAAAGCTATAAATGGAGATGTGATACAAATACATATTTTAAAATATCTGACTCCCTACAGCTATGTGGTTTATGTGTTCTTATTCTACCAATCCTGTTTCTCCCTTTGCTTCAGTGACTTATTTCTGAAGTCTTCTCAAAATTACAGATTCTAATGATACATAAATCAAGGGGAGATGTACAGTTTTCATCAGAAATATTTGAACATTTTTTCAGTTTAAAGTTCAATTTAGGATTCATTATTTGGCTGGATTAGAATCTCAAAGGCTAGCTGATTAATTAGTGGTTTTTTTATGACCATTTGTAATAACTCAGAGATTCCACAAATAAGTATTAAGATTTTGTATATGGTGGCCATTGTTTAAATTGTTGGAGTTTTTAAAATGATGTATAATGAAAGTTCAAGGAGCTTACATTCTAGTGATACTCATGAGCTATCTTTAATTATCTGTCACTACTCACCAGGAGAAATATGTGGTATATAGACTAGCCTAAGTTAGAAGTGAAAACCAGGACTTCCCTGGTTGCTCAGTGGTAATTCAATGTAGGTTCAATCCCTGGGTTAGGAACAGCCCCTGGAGTAGGAAATGGCACCCACTCTAGTATTCTCGCCTGGAAAATCCCATGGACAGAGAAGTTTGGCAGGCTACATGGGGTTGCAAAAAATAGTTGGATACAACTTAGTCACTGAACAACAACTCACCAGGAAGAAAATCTGCTATATGGGCCTGCCTAAGTGAGAAGCAGTTAATAGGAAACCACACATGCAAATTCTAGATTCTAGCCTTAGGAATATTCAATTTGGAGTTTGTACGTAAATGTCTGACCTAGATATATTTGTTTCTTCTGATTAGTCAATTTGTCTATATTTAGGCAAGGGCTTCCCCTCATAGCTCAGTTGGTAAAGAATTTGCCTTCAGTGCACGATACCTGGTTTGATTCCTGGGTCACGAAGATGCCCTGGAGAAGGGATAGGCTACCTACACCAGTATTCTGGCCTGGATAATTCCATGGACTGTATAGTTCATGGGGTCCCAAAGAGTCGGACGCAACTGAGTCACTTTCATTTTCACTTCACAGGCAAGAAATAACTTCTGAGAACCAGCTCTTGGCTTTTTTGATAAACTCAATTGAATCTCTATGCTCAGTATTTTGGGGCTTTCCTGGTAGCTCAGAGGGCAAAGAATCTGCCTGCAGTGCAGAAGACGCAGGTTTGATGCCTAAGTTGGAAAGATCCCCTGGAGAAGGGGATGGCTGCCCACTCCAGTATTCTTGGCTAGAGAATCCCATGGACAGAGAAGCCTGGTGGGCTACACAGTCCACGGTGTTGCAGAGAGTCAAATACAACAGAGTGACTAACATTTTCATTTTCACTCATTATTTTTCTGCTTTATCAGTCTGACTTTTTTCCATTTCTATTATAATAAAATCACATAACATAAAATTACAAATGTAAAGTTTTACTTATTTCATTTTAATTTTTCTAGCCTATTGAGGTATAATTGACAAATAACATTGTAGTATCCTTAAAGTGTATGATGTGAATGTTTGATGTATGTATACATTGTGAAAGGAGATCTGCCATCAAGTTAATACATTAGTTGGTAAAGAATCTACCTGCAAAATTGCAGGTGACCTGGCTTTGATCCTTGGGTGAGGAAGATCTCTTGAAGAAGGAAGTGGCAATCCACTTAGCAGTCTTGCTTGGGAAATTCCATAGTCAAAGGAGCTTGGCAGGCTAAGTCCATGGGGTCACAAGAGTCAGACATGACTTAGTGACTAAACCACCACCATCTTATACAGTTTTCATTTATCTATGTTGAGAATGCTTTAAATCTATTCTCTTAGCAAATTTCTGCTATATAATACAGTATGATAAAAGAAATGTTCACATGTTGACTAAGGGGAACTCATTCTGTCTTAAATATTTTTTAATCTAAACTTTATGCTAGCTAGAGCCACAAGTCAGTTTTGTGGCCTATTAAATTTACACTGTACTTCTACTTTAACCACTAAAGAAGAGAATACATTTAAAAACAAGGTGGAGTACCTGGGATTCAGGCATCCGCTATGGAGCCAGGTGGCCACTGTGAAGGTGTTCTCAGACACATTCCTGCATCACTGAGAACTTAAATCTTCTGGACTGTATCACACTCAAGGATAGCACTAGCAGTTCTCAAAACAGTATCTACTAGCTGATTTGCTGCAACCTTATGGCCTCAAAGTTTCTTGTAACTGTATAACCATTTTGGACCTCACTCAATCCTTGCTGAACAATCACCCTTACTTCTAGCCAGCCCCAATCCTAATTCTTAACAATTAATATAATTATGTGGAGATATATATATATACACACACACATATATGCTGCTAAGTCACGTCAGTCGTGTCTGACTCTGTGCAACCCCATAGAGAGGAGCCCACCAGGCTCACATCCCTGGGATTCTCCAGGCAACAATACTGGTGTGGGTTGCCATTTTCTTCTCCAGTGCATGAAAGTGAAAAGTGAAAGTGAAGTCGCTCAGTCAAGTCTGACTCTTCGTGACCCCATGGACTGTAGCCTACCAGGCTCCTCCATCCATGGGATTTCCCATATGCACACAATTTCTTTATCAATTCAGATACACACACACACACACACACACACACACACACACACACATACACACATACACACACACACACGAACACCAGTATTCTTACCTGGAGAATTCCATGGACAGAGGAGCCTGGCGGGTTATAGTCCATATGGTCGCAAATAGTTGGACATGACTGAACAACTAAACAGCAGCAGCTTTTTAATACTCTATCTGGATTTGTCATAGCTTTTCTTCCAATGAGAAAGTGTCTTTTAATTTCAGGCCTGCATCACCATCTGCAGTGATTTTGGAACCCAAGAAAATAAAATCTATCACTTTTCCATTTTGTCCCTATCTATTTGCCATGAAATAGATGGGGAAACAGTGGAAACTGTGTCAGACTTTATTTTTCTGGGCTCCAAAATCACTACAGATGGTGACTGCAGCCATGAAATTAAAAGACGCTTACTCCTTGGAAGGAAAGTTATGACCAACCTAGACAGCATATTCAAAAGCAGAGACATTACTTTGCCAACAAAGGTTCGTCTTGTCAAGGCTATGGTTTTTCCTGTGGTCATGTATGGATGTGAGAGTTGGACTTCGAAGAAGGCTGAATGCTGAAGAATTGTTGCTTTTGAACTGTGGTGTTGGAGAAGACTCTTGAGAGTCCCTTGGACTGCAAGGAGATCCAACCAGTCCATTCTGAAGGATATCAGCCTTGGGATTTCTTTGGAAGGAATGATGCTAAAGCTGAAACTCCAGTACTTCGGCCACCTCATGCGAAGAGTTGACTCATTGGAAAAGACTCTGATGCTGGGAGAGATTGGGGGCAGGAGGAGAAGGGGACGACAGAGGATGAGATGGCTGGATGGCATCACTGACTCGATGGACGTGAGTCTGAGTGAACTCCAGGAGTTGGTGATGGACAGGGAGGCCTGGCATGCTGTGATTCATGGGGTCACAAAGAATCGGACACGACTGAGTGACTGATCTGATCTGATCTGATTTGCCATGAAGTGATGGGGCCAGATGCCATGAATTTAGTTTTCTCAAAACTTGAGTTTCAAGTCAGTTTTTCACTCTTTTCTGTCACCTTCTTCAAGAAGTTCTTTAGTTCTTCTATGCTTTCTGCCATTAGGCTAGTATCATCTGCATATCTGAGGTTTTTTATATTTTTCCCAGCAATCTTGATTCTGGTTTCTGATTCACCCAGTCCAGCATTTTGCATGATGTACTCTGTATATAAGTTAAATAATCAAGGTGACAATAAACAGCCTTGATGTACTCCTTTCCCAATTTGAAACCAGTCCCTTATTCTATGTCCAATTCTAACTGTTGCTTCTTGACCTGCATACAGGTTTCTCAGGAGGCAGATAGGATGGTCTGGTATTCCCATCTCTTCAAGAATTTTCTACAGTTTGCTGTGATCTACCCTGACAAACACAGATAAAGGAAGCACAGTTCAGACTCCTAGAGTACTATAGCTAAGATGATCATGCATTATTTGACAGAGAACAACCCTTGTACAAAGGGGAGCTCCTATGTTACTGTGCCCCAATAGAAACTACATGCATGGTCATAGGACATCAAGTAGATATATTAGTGGACCATCCTAGCATATATAACTTATTATCTGATGTGCCAAGTCATAAGGTCCAATATGCATAATGGCAATTTAGCACATGATTGAAGTGGTGCAGTCAGAAGAGAGCTCAAACAGATTTAGAGGATATGAATGAGTTACAAGAACAGATTGTCTTGATTTCTCTGCTACCTATGCCTATTATACCAAATTACTTCCCTCAGTCCATAACAATGGCCTTGAATAGGGAGGGGTGTTTCTACTTAACCAAATGATATATAAGGAAAAATTCTAGGCCTAGTTCAACTAAGGTACTAAACTAGGATGTTCAACTACAATATAAACAAGAAAAAAATGAATAACGGTATTATGCATTCTAAGTCACTTCAGCCATGTCTGACTCTTTGCAACCCCGGGGAATGTAGCCCACCAGGCTCCTCTGCCCCATGGGATTCTCAGCCAAAAATACTGGAAGGGGTTGCCATTATAAATAACAATAAAAACACAAACTGAGGTGGAAATGAAAATAATTCACCTCGGTAAAGTTGAAAATGTGATTTGGCCACTTTATCTAAGATGAAAGCCAAAACAAAAGACTATACACAAATACTGTGCCCTAGTTAGCAAATTTGTTTTTCATTAAGGTATAGGCTAGCAATTCTGAAATTAATTTATGTGTATTCTAGGACAGATTTTTGCAATAAGGAGTTCATGATCTGAGCCATAGTAAGCTCCTGGTCTGGTTTTTGTTGACCATATAGGGCTTCTCCATCTTCGGCTGCAAAGAATATAATCAATTTGATTTCGGTACGGATCATCTGGTGATGTTCATGTGTAGAGTCATCTCTTGTGTTGCTGGAAGAGTGTGTTTGCTATGATCCATGTGTTCTCTTGGCAAAACTCTGTTAGCTTTTGCCCTGCTTCATTTTGTACTCCAAGGCCAAATTTGCTTGTTACTTCAGATATCTCTTGACTTCCTACTTTGGCATTCCAGTCCCCTGTAATGAAAAGCACATCTTTTTTGGGATGTTAGTTCTAACAGGTCTTGTATGTCTTTATACAACCATTCAACTTCAGCTTCTTCGGCATTAGCAACTGGGGCATAGACTTGGATTACTGTGGTATTGAATGCTTTGCCTTAGAAACAGAGATCATTCTCATTTTTTAGATTGCACCCAAGTACTGCATTTAGGACTCTTTTATGACTATAAGGGCTACTCCATTTCTTCTAAGGGATTCTTGCCCACAGTAGTAGATATAATAGTCTTCTGAATTAAATTCACCCATTCCAATCCATTTTAGATCACTGTTTTCTATAATATCAATGTTCACTCTTGTCATCTCCTATTTGACCACTTCCAAATTACCTTAATTCATGGACCTAACATTCCAGGTTCCTATACAATACTGTTCTCTACAGCATCAGACTTTATTTCCATCATTAGTCACATCCACAACTGGGCACTGTTTTCACTTTGGCTTTGGCTCCATCTCTTTATTCTTTCTGTAGTTATTTCTCTACTCTTCTCCAGTAGCACTGTGGGCACCTATCCATCATGGGAGTTCATCTTTCAGTGGCATACCTTTTTGCCTTTTCATACTGTTCATGGTTCTCAAGGCAAGAATACAAAGTGGTTTGCCATTCCCTTCTCCGGTGGACCGTGTTCTGTCAGATCTCTCCAATATGACCCATCCCTCTTGGGTGGCACCCATCATATGGCATGGCTCATAGTTTCATTGAGTTAGGCTGTGGTCCGTGTGGTCAGTTGGGTTAGTTTTCTGTGATTGTGATTTTAAAAAGCTAACTTATCCACCATACATTTACCATATCAGCGATTTGGCCTAATATAAACTTATTAACAGGTATACTGTTTACCAGGTATAAGATAAACTTATTATAAATAAATAACATATAAATATGAGTATATATTTATATGTAAATATAATATACACAAAATATAATATAAACTGATTAACAGGTATACTTTCTGAAATTGAAAAAAGTAGGGAAAAATAATAGATGATTCAGGTATGACCTAAATCAAATCCTTTACAATTATATAGTGGAAATGGCAAATGGAAATGACAAATAGATTTGAGGGATTAGATTTCATAGAGTACCTGAAGAACTATGGACAGAGGTTCCTGACTTTGTACAGCAGGCAGGGATCAAGACTATCCCCAAACAGAAGGAAATGAAAAATGACAAAATGCTTGTCTGAGGAGGCCTTACAAATAGCTGAGAAAAGAGAGAAGCCAAAGGCAAAGGAGAAAAGGAAATACATACCCATTTGAATGCAGAGTTCCAAAGAATAACAAGGAGAGATAAGAAAGCTTTCCTCAGTGATCAATGCAAATAAATAGAGGGAAACAATAGAATGGGAAAGACTAGAGATCTCTTCAAGAAAATTAGAGATATCAAGGGAACATATAATGAAAAGATGGCCACAATAAAGGACAGAAACAGTATGAACCAAAGAGAAGCAGAATATCTTAAGAAGAGGTGGCAAGAATATACAGAAAAACCATACAAAAAAAGATCTTAATAACCTACATACTTATGATGGTGCAATCACTCACTTAGAGCCAGACATTCTGGAATGTGAAGCCAAGTGGACCTTAGGAAGCATCACTACGGAACAAAGCTATTGGAGTTGATGGAATTCCAGTTGAGCTATTTCAAATCCTAAAAGATAATGCTGTGAAAGTGCCGCACTCAATACGCCAGCAAGTTTTGAAAACGCAACAGTGGCCACAGGACTGGAAAAGGTCAGTTTTCATCCTAATCCCAAAGAAAGGCAACACCAAAGAATGTTCAAACTACTGCACAACTACACTCATCTCACACGCTAGCAAGTGAAAGTTGCTCAGTCATGTCTAACTCTTCCATGGAATTCTCCAGGCCAGAATACTAGAGTGGGTAGCCTTTCCCTTCTCCAGAGGATCTTCCCAACCTAAAGATTGAACCCAGGTCTCCTACACTGTGGGTAGATTCTTTACCAGGTGAGACAGCAAAGTAATGTTCAAATGTCTCTAAGCAAGGCTTCATGAGTACGTGACCCAAGAACATCCAGATGTTCAAGCTAGAGTTAGAAAAGTCAAAGGAACCAGAGATCAAATTGTCAACATCTGTTGGATCACTGAAAACGCAAGAGAATTCCAGAAAAACATCTACCTCTTTTTATTAACTATGTCAAAGCCTTTGACTGTGTGGATCACAACAAACTGGAAAATTCTTCAAGAGATGGGAATACCAGAACACCTTACCCGCCTCCTGAGAAACCTGCACGCAGGTCAAGAAGCAACAGTTAGAACTAGACATGGAACAAGAGACTAGTTCCAAATTGGTAAAGGAGGACATCAAAGCTGTATATTTTCACCCTGCTTATTTAATCTGTATGCAGAGTACATCATGTGAAATGCCTGGCTGCATGAAGCACAAGCTGGAGTCAAGATTTCTGGGAGAAATATCAATAACCTCAGATATGCAGATGACACCACCTTTATGGTAGAAAGAGAAGAAGAACTAAAGAGCCTCTTGATGAAAGTGAAAGAGGAGAGTGAAAAAGCTGGTTTAAAACTCAACATTCAAAAAACAAAGACCATGGTAGCTGGTCCCATCACTTCATGGCAAATAGATGGGGAAACATTGGAAACAGTGACAGACTTTATTTTCTTGAGCTCCAAAATCATTGTAGATGGTGACTGCAGCCATGAAATTAAAAGACACTTGCTCCTTTCAAGAAAAGCTATGACTAACCTAGACAGCATATTAAAAAGCAGAGACATTACTTTGCCGACAAAGGTCAGTCTAGTCAAAGCTATGGTTTTTCCATTATGTGAAAGTTGCACTACAAAGAAGGCTGAGCACTGAAGAATTCATGCTTTTGAACTGTGGTGGTGGGGAAGACTCTTGAGAGTCCCTTGGACTGCAAGTAGATCAAACCAGTATATCCTAAAGGAAATCAGTCCTGAGTATTTATTGAAAGGACTGATGCTGAAGCTGAAGCCCTAATACTTTGGCTACCTGATGAGAAGAATTGACTCATTGGAAAAGACCCTGATGCTGGTAAAGATTGAATACAAGAGGATAAGCACGTGACCAATGATGAGATGGTTGGATGGCATCATCAACTCAATGGACATGAATCTGAGCAAGCTCCGGGAGTTGATGATTTCAGGGAGGCCTGGCATGCTGCAGTCCATGAGGTTGCAAAGAATCAGACACAACTGAGTGACTGATCTGAACTGATTCCAGGACTGAGCATGTAAGTAAATAAAATAAGCAAAAGGAGATGTGATTTTTTTTTCACTGTCAAAGAAAAGCTACAAATAGAAAAATAAGACAATCTAGAATGAACCTTATAGTGTTTGTTTAGAATTGGAGATCAGTACGATTTAATGGTTTTATGCATAAATACACACAAGCATACAAACTTAAAAGTAGGTGCAGAAACCTCCTTCTCTCCATATGTATGTTGTGTTCGTATATGTATGTGTGTGTGACAATAAATACATTAATTTTTGGAAGCTTTCAAACAGAATTTCAATTACTAGATACAGAAAACTTATGGAAATAGAAAACTGAAGCAAATCCTAGAGCCAATGTGCTAATGGAAGAAGGGGTTGGGTCCCAGGTCAAATGGGTTAAAAGCTTGCATAAGATGAACCCACTTTCCACTGTTTCTATTCTCTCAACATAAGATAGTTCTTTTAAGTCTCAGACAACTTTGTAACAAAAGAGGGGGAAAGATTAAATGACACAGAGGATACAAATAATCTACTTGCTCTGAAGCTATTTAAATCGATAAATTTAGGAAAAGTAGGTTCATCCAGTACAGTTAAGTGTCCCAAAGGTCACTAGAGTAGGACTTCATGACAAAGAATAAAGTGTTTCCCCTTTGCATCAATGTTTGTAACCTTACTGTCTCTGAATAGTTCATGAGGAGAAGCGATTGCTTTGTGGGCAGATTGCATCCCAATATATGCTAACTGAAAATATCTGGTATTCTTAGATGGTTGTTTTCAAGCTACCTAGGGTACATCAACAAATGAGTATATTTTTCCAGGCTGCATTGTTAGCACTAACATTGTTGACCCATGATTAGAAATAGGATTAAAAAAAAAACACACAGAATTACATAGCTAATTTTCAAATTTTTATTTTTCTATTTGTTTTCCATAGTCTACTCATTACATTTTATTCTGATATATTTTTTATGGTTGTTAAAGATGACTAGTTCTGGGGTCAAGTAGATGTGGGCTTGAATCCAAGATGTTCCACTTATTTTTGATGTCCTATTTCTGCTTTATTGACTATGCCAAAGCCTTTGACTGTGTTCGGTTCAGTTCAGTTCAGTCACTCAGTTGTGTTCGACTCTTTACGACCCCATGAACTGCAGCACGCCAGGCCTCCCTGTCCATCACCAACTACCGGAGTTCACTCAGACTCATGTCCATCGAGTCAGTGATGCCATCCAGCCATCTCATCCTCTGTCATCCCCTTCTCCTCCTGCCCCCAATCCCTCCCAGCATCAGAGTCTTTTCCAATGAGTCAACTCTCCGCATGAGGTGGCCAAAGTACTGGAGTTTCAGCTTTAGCAGCATTCCTTCCAAAGAAATCCCAGGGTTGATCTCCTTCAGAACGGACTGGTTGGATCTCCTTGCAGTCCAAGGGTCTCTCAAGAGTCTTATTCAACACCACAGTTCAAAAGCATCAATTCTTCGGTGCTCAGCCTTCTTCACAGTCCAACTCTCACATCCATATGTGACAACTGGAAAAACCATAGCCTTGACTAGACGGACCTTTGTTGGCAAAGTAATGTCTCTGCTTTTGAATCTGCTATCTAGGTTGGACATAACTTTCCTTGTGGATCACAATAAACTGTGGAAAATTCTGAAAGAGACAGGAATACCAGACCACCTGACCTGCCTCTGGAGAAACCTATATGCAGGTCAGGAAGCAACAGTTCGAACTGGACATGGAACAACAGACTGGTTCCAAATAGGAAAAGGAGTATGTCAAGGCTGTGTATTGTCACCCTGCTTATTTAGCTTCTATGCAGAGTACATCATGAGAAATGCTGGGCTGGAAGAAGCACAAGCTGGAATCAAGATTGCCAGGAGAAATATCAATAACCTCAGATATGCAGAAGACACCACCCTTATGTCAGAAAGTGAAGAGGAACTAAAAAGCCTCTTGATGAAAGTGAATGAGGAGAGTGAAAAAGTTGGCTTAAAACTCAAGATTCAGAAAACTAAGAACATGGCATCTGGTCCCATGGGGAACAGTGGAAACAGTGTCAGACTTTATTTTTCTGGGCTCCAAAATCACTGCAGATGGTGATTGCAGCTGTGAAATTAAAAGACGCTTACTCCTTGGAAGAAAAGTTATGACCAACCTAGATAGCATATTAAAAAGCAGAGACATTACTTTGCCAACAAAGGTCCATCTAGTCAAGGCTATGGTTTTTCCACTGGTCATGTGTGCATGTGAGAGTTGGACTGTGAAGAAAGCTGAGCACCGAAGAATTGATGCTTTTGAACTGTGGTGTTGGAGAAGACTCTTGAGAGTCCCTTGGACTGCAAGGAGATCCAACCAGTCCATTCTGAAGGAGAACAGTCCTGAGTGTTCATTGGAAGGACTGATGCTAAAGCTGAAACTCCAATACTTTGGCCACCTCATGCGAAGAGTTGACTCATTGGAAAAGACTCTGGTGCTGGGAGGGATTGGGAGCAGGAGGAGAAGAGGACGACAGAGCATGAGATGGCTGGATGGCATCACCGACTTGATGGACTTGAGTTCGAGTGAACTCCGGAAGTTGGTGATGGACAGGGAGGCCTGGCGTGCTGCGATTCATGGGGTCGCAAAGAGTCGGACATGACTGAGCGACTGAACTGAACTGAACTGAAAGTTATTTGGAAAGAAAGAATTATTTCTCCTATTGTAATGATCAATGTGAAAAAGGGAGACCAATTTAGATTACTTCTATAATTGCTTTCAAATAAGAGCTAATATTTATTGAAATGTATTGTATGAAAGATATTTTGCTAATAATTTTAAGAGAAAAATTGCCCATAAATCCTAAAAGTACTCTAAACTAAATACTACTTTTAACCTCATTTAGCATAAAATGCTGATTATTAGAAACTGATGTAACTTACACAATGCCACATGCCTTGAAATTATAATGGAGTGTAGTTATGATTTTTTATCTAGGCCAGCGATGTATGTCCATACTTATTAATTTATTCATGCATTTGTTTACACTTGGAAAGAATATTATGTGTTAGAGCTGAAATGGATACCTTCCACAGACACATAGGACTTAGATTTGTGAGAGTATTCACCCTAGTAATAAACAAGAAAAGTTGTAACAATGTAAACTTAACATTACTAATTTGTATAAAGGTGAACTTACAAAGAAAAAACTAAAAGTGAATACCTTCTTCCTCATTCTTCAAATTTCAAATGACCCAGTGGTTAAAGTCAAAGACTTTTTTGCTTTTCAGCTTTGATGAAAGCATTACATGATTCCTTAAAAAATCAAATCAAAGAGTAAGTTGAGGAAATGACAAAATACACACACACACACACGTATATTATAATATTTCTTTAATGCTTCAAGCTTTGCAAATTCAATTTTAGATATTAGGTGATTAAAAAGAAAGCTAACTGCTGTTAGTGTCGCAAATGCAGAGAGGTCAAGATGACATTCTTTATAATTTTTGAAACAAATTTGAACACTGTGTATTCCCATGATCACCAAAAAGTTATTTCACTCATGCTTGTATATCTGAGATAATATATTCCTGTAATATGTCTTCTGTAATTCTGCTATTGACAAAATCATGGATTTTATGATATAGTAAAATGTGGATATTACTTGCTCAATAACTAAGTCAGCACGTTGTTCTATTGAGGGATAATGACCCACAATGAAAATAAGAACACCCACAAAGAACACATAAAAAGAAACTTTTAAACACTTTACAGCAAGCTCAACAAACAAATGAGGGCAATACTGAAGAGAGAAAGTTACTGCTTGTCCGAATAAAGAATATTTTAAAGTAGATTTCTAACATTTATTTATGAGAAAGGATGAATGAATTTTTTAAAATATCTAGATGTGAGGTGTGAAAATAAAAGATAAATATATAACATATATAATATGTATTAAATGATAATATATATGATCAGCTACCCAGGCTGACGTCCACCTGTGAGGCGTCACTTCAATTGCTCAGTCATGTCTGACTCTGCAATCCCACAGACTGCAGTACGGCAGACTTCCCAATCCATCACCAGCTCCCAAAGCTTACCTAAACTCATGTGCATTGAATCAGTGATGCCATCCAACCATCTCATCCTCTATGGTTCCCTTCTCCTCCTGCATTCAATCTTTCCCAGCATCAGGGTCTTTTCCAATGAGTCACTTCTTCGCATCAGGTGGTCAGGGTATTGGAGTTTCAGCTTCAGCATCAGTACTTCCAATGAATATTCAGGACTGATTTCCTTTAGGATGGACTGGTTGGATCTCCTTGCAGTCCAAGGGACTCTCAGGAGTCTTCTCCAACACCACAGTTCAAAAGCATCAATTCTTTGGTCCTCAGCTTTCTTAATGGCCCAACACTCACATTCATACATAAATACTGGAAAAACCACATCTTTGACTAGACAGACCTTTGTTGGCAAAGTCATGTCTCTGCTTTTTAATATGCTGTATAGGTTGGTCATAGCTTTTCTTCCAAGGAGCAAGTCTTTTAATTTCATGGCTGCAGTCATTATTTGCAGTAATTTTGGAGCCCCCAAAAATAAAGTCAGCCACTGTTTCCACCTTTTCCCCATCTATTTGCCATGAAGTGATGGGAATGGATACCATGATCCTAGTTTTCTGAATGTTGAGCTTTAAGCCAACTTTTTCACTCTCCTCTTTAATTTTCATTAACAGGCTCTTTAGTTCGTCTGCACATTCTGCCATAAGAGGTGGTGTCAACTGTGTATCTGAGGTTATTGATATTTCTCCCAGAAATCTTGATTCCAGCTTGTGCCTCATCCAGCCTGGCATTTCGCATGATGTACTCTGCATAGAGATTAAATAAGAAGGGTGAGGATATATAGCCTTGATGTATTTCGTTCCCAATTTGGAACTAGTCTGTTGTTCCATGTCCAGTTCTAACTGTTGCTTCTTGATTTGCATACAGGTTTCTCAGGAGGCAGGTAAGGTGTTCTGGTATTCCCATCTCTTGAAGAATTTTCCACAGTTTGTTGTGATCCACACAGTCAAAGGCTTTGATATAGTCAATAAAGCAGAAGTAGATACTTTTCTGGAACTCTCTTGATTTTTTGATGATTGAATGGATTTTGGCAATTTGATCTCTGGTTCCTTTGCCTTTTCAAAATCCAGCTCGAACATATGGAAGTTCACGGTTCATGTACTGTCAAAGCCTGGTTTGGAGAATTTTAAGTATTAACTTTCCTAGCGTGTGAGATGAGTGCAACTGTGCAGTAGTTTGAACATTCTTTAGCATTGCTTTTCTTTGGGACTGAAATTAAAACTGACCTTTTCCAGTCCTGTAGCCACTGCTGAGATTTTCAAGTTTCCTGGCATATTGAACACAGCACTTTCACAGCATTATCTTTTAGCATTTGAAATAGCTCAACTGGAATGTCATCACCTCCACTAGCTTTGTTCAATAGTGATGCTTCCTAAGGCCCACTTGATGTCACACTCCAGGATTTCTCACTCCAGGTGGGTAATCACACCATTGTGGTTATCTGAGTCATAAAGATCTTTTTTGCATAGTTCTTCTGTGTATTCTTGCCACCTCTTCTTAATATCTCTGCTTTTGTTAGGTCCATACCATTTCTGTTTTTTATTATGCCAATCTTTGCATGAAATGTTCCCTTGGTATCTCTAATTTTCTTGAAGACATCTCTAGTCTTTCCCATTCTATTATTTTCCTCTATTTCTTTGCATTGATCACTGAGGAAGACTTTCTTATCTGTCCTTGCTATTCTTTGGAACTCTGCATTCAAATGGGTGTATCTTTCCTTTTCTCCTTTGACTTTAGCTTCTCTTCTTTTTTCAGCTATTTATATTAATATGATTATATATATTTTCAGCTATCATATATGATACATAATCATACATAATATGATGTATAATCATATATATTACTCTGTGTATATATATATGAGTAAATGAAAATGAAACGTTTATAATTTTTCCCAATGAAAATTCAAAATTTCCTGAAATAATTTATGTAAGCAAAAATAAAGGGGTGCTAATGCTGATTGACATTTGTCTCTGCAACACAGGTTCTAAATGAACTTTGACCTCTTCTAAAATTCACCAACTGATGAAGCTTCATGGACTTTTAATAAATACCAAGGCTCAAGTGGCAGTATATCTGTGTATCCATCAAGTTTAAACATAGTATTCCTTATTATCTTAGGAAAGAAGCTCAATATACAATAGAGAAGAAATAGGGATGATCACTTCTACTATAGCTTTGCCTAAATTGCCATACACATTGCATACACATTGCCCTAAAATATCCTATGGTGAGCATAAACACTTGAGCACAGTGAGTAGTAAAACCAAACTAATTTAAGTCTTCAAAGACTCGATAAATTGGCTTGATAAAATAGAACCCCATAAACTTCCAGTTAAGATACTTAACATATCCCAATTTCAGTTCAATTCAGTTCAGTTCAGTTGCTCAGTCATGTTCGACTCTTTGCAATCCCATGAATTGCAGCATGCCAGGCCTCCCTGTCCATCACCAACTCCCGGAGTTCACTCAAACTCAAGTCCATCAAGTCGGTGATGCCATCCAGCCATCTCATCCTCTGTCGTTCCCATCTCCTCCTGCCGCCAACCCCTCCCAGCATCAGAGTCTTTTCCAAAGAGTCACTCTTCGCATGAGGTGGCCAAAGTACTGGAGTTTCAGCTTTAGCATCAGTCCTTCCAATGAACACCCAGGACTGATCTCCTTTGGACTGGTTGGATCTCCTTGCAGTCCAAGGGACTCTCAAGAGTCTTCTCCAACACCACAGTTCAAAACCATCAATTCTTCAGCTCTCAGCTTTCTTCACAGTCCAACTCTCACATGCATACATGAACACAGGAAAAACCATAGCCTTGACTAGACGGACCTTTGTTGGCAAAGTAATGTCTCTGCTTTTGAATATGCTGTCTAGGTTGGTCAAAACTTTCTTTCCAAAGAGTAAGCGTCTTTTAATTTCATGGCTGCAGTCACCATCTGCAGTGATTTTGAAGCCCCAACAAATAAAGTCTGACACTGTTTCCACTGTTTCCCCATCTACTTCCCATGAAGTGATGGGACCAGATGCCATGTTCTTAGTTTTCTGAATGTTGAGCTTTAAGCCAACTTTTTCACTCTCCACTTTCACTTGTATCAAGAAGTTTTTTAGTTCCTCTTCACTTTCTGACATAAAGGTGGTGTCATCTACATATCTGAGGTTATTGATATTTGTCCCAGCAATCTTGATTCCAGCTTGTGCTTCTTCCAGCCCAGGGTTTCTCATGATGTCCTCTGCATAGAACTTAAATAAGCAGGGTGATAATATACAGCCTTGATGTACTTCTTTTCCTATTTGGATCCAGCCTGTTGCTCCATGTCCAGTTCTAACTGTTGCTTCCTGATCTGCATATAGGTTTCTTAAGAGGCAGGTCAGGTGGTCTGGTATTCCCATCTCTTCAAGAATTTTCCACAGTTTATTGTGATCCACAGAGTCAAAGGCTTTGGCATAGTCAATAAAGAAGAAATAGATGTTTTTCTGGAACTCTCTTGCTTTTTCCATGATCCAGCGGATGTTGGCAATTCGATCTCTGGTTCCTCTGCCTTTTCTAAAACCACCTTGAACATCTGGAAGTTCATGGTTCATGTATTGCTGAAGCCTAGCTTGGAGAATTTTACTAGCGTGTGAGATGAGTGCAATTGTGTGGTAGTTTGAGCATTCTTTGTCATTGCCTTTCTTTGGGATTGGAATGAAAACTGACCTTTTGCAGTCCTGTGGCCACTGCTGAGTTTTCCAAATGTGCTGGCATATTGAGTGCAGCACTTTCACAGCATCATCTTTCAGGATTTGAAATAACTCAACTGGAATTCCATCACTTCCACTAGCTTTGTTCATAGTGATGCTTTCTAAGGCCCACTTGACTTCACATTCCAGGATGTCTGGCTCTAGGTGAGTGATCACACCATTGTTATTATCTGGGTCATGAAGATCTTTTTGTACAGTTCTTCTGTGTAATTTAAGTTAAATAAGCTAAAATATGGCTGCAAGTACTGGAATCTATTATGTGAGATCTAACTAGTAAGTAGGTGATTATCCCCACTGCTTCTCCACTTGATACCCCATTTTTTTCTGTTCTTACACATGGGAAGAATACATGGCACCTGATGGTGAGTTACTAAATGATATGGTCTTATTCATTGAATCCATTCCCTTCTCCAGGGGTCTTCCTGACCCAGAGATTGAACACAGTTCTCCTGCATTGCAGGTAGATTTTTTACCATCTGCACTACCAGAAAAGCCCCAAATCCTCTACATCTAATATCACATATTATTAAAAGTATCTACTCTATCCAAATGATAACTGCCAAATGTTTCACTATTACAGATTTGGCTAATATGTTCTTTCCAGTGCCTGTTTCAAAAGCTTCCCAGTTGCAGGTTTATCTTCACCCCCAAAGGACAGCGTACATTTTTCCAGGCTACCTATAGGAAACTTCAACAGTTTTGTCATTACAACCGATCTTTGAAGACAAGAAATTATTTGTATCCACCTTTCTCCGAAAGTACAGGTTTTGCATTAAAATGATGACCTCTCCCTTCTCCAAGGAGACTTGCTTGACACACTCAATAAAGATATAAAAATCCAATATAGTGTTGTCCTTTTTGAGTTCTGGTGGCAACATATTCCTCATTTATAAATTTTATTTAATTTCACAGATGCTGTGACTTTCAAATCAGTGTATCTTAAATGAGGGCCCCTCCAACCAAAGGCCATTCAATGTGTAAAACTTAAAATCAAGACACAATCCTATTATTGTCCTCAGAGACTTCACTCTAGAGATTTTGACAACCTCCTCTCAGGCATCCTGGAGACACTGGGCATATCTATATGGCTGTAAATCGTCCAAGGGCTTCATATGCAAGATTTTTGCCTCTCTCTTATCCTGTGCACCATTAAAAACAACAAAAATCTGGCTGACTGCATCCTAGGCTTTCTTGGAAACAGGCTCTCATAGACCTTGAACCTGTGACTCTTTATAACCAGCTGTTCATGCCTTCGATCATGGAAACAAGCTCAGCATGGTTAATAAAGCCTCCTTAATATAGAATGGAGATAAAACCTAGGCCCTCTGGCATAGTCTACCTACAGGAGATGGCCTCCCTTTCCTCAGTCTTTTGACAGATACCATAGTGTTAGAGGAGACTACCCGCTCCAGAGCCTTTGTCCACCTAAGGGCCCCTTTGTGATAAGATGAGTAAACAAAGGGAATCTCACAGTTTGTACTGATGGCATCAGCACCATTATTTACGCTGGAGCTCAGTGGAATGGTGTTGCTTTCTACCACTCAGCCAGGATGTCCCTAGTAAAGGATGAGACACAAAGCTCAACACAATTGCCCAAACTTCAGGCTGTCACCTTAGCTCTCGATGCTCTGATTAACAGATAGATGATCTTCACATTATTCTAAACGGTTGCTCCATTATCTAAGAGTATATTTTGCTTTAGGATAAAGAACTCACCAATCTCATGGGTCAGAGACAATTGTGAACTTAAATGTCTTCTTTTATTTTCTAAATTTATTTATTTTTAATTGGAAGATAACTCCAACTTACTGTAAATTGATTCATTTATCAACATGAATCGGCATAGGTATATATATTTCCCCTCCCTCCCACTTCCCACTCCATCCCACCCCTCTAGATTGTCACAGAGCACTGAGTTTGAGTTCCCTGCATCATACATATACAGCAAATTTCCACTGGCTATCTATTTTACATATGGTAATGTATATGTTTCAATGCTACTCTCTCGATTTGTCTTAACTTCTCCTTCCCCTACCATGTCCATAAGTCTGTTCTCTATGTCTGCGGCTCCACTGCTGCCCTGCAAACAGGTTCATCAGTACCATTTTCTAGATTCCATATATATGCATTAATATATGATATTTGTTTTTTATTTCTGACTTAATCCTGTATAATAGGCTCTAGGCTCAACCACATTAGAACTGACTCAAATGTGTTCCTTTTTATGGCCAAGTAATATTCCATTGTATATATGTAACCCTTCTTTATCCATTCATATGTCAGTGGAATTTAGGTTGCTTCCATGCCCTAGCTATTATAAAATATCTCCTTTTTAAACTGTCAAATGAACCCCTTAATGGATCTCTACCTTGCTCCAGGCCTTAATCTCTTTTAATTTAAGGCCCTTTGCGGACTTACACCTCATACCAACTTTAAAAATCTTTTCCACAGCCCTTTCCTACCTGTATTTAAAAGGAACATGCCTCCCCTACGTGCATGTGAAGGCTAATTATATATGAGATCCTTTAAAAATGTTTCCCCCAAAATTTCCCTCTTGCCCTTAACCTATAAGGGTTAGAGGCCACATCAAGTGCAAAAACTCCTGGGACTCTTAACCATAGCCTGTCACACAGCCTTGCAGCTGCCTATCTGATGTGGGGCCCTAAAGTTTCACTGTCCAAAAAACCTTCCTAATATTTTCATTATGAGAGGTGAATAATTAATATAGGTTCTCCCTCTAATTCCTTCCAGAAAATTAAAATGGTACTATAGAGCCATTCCCATAGACTGGGTGGGCTAACAAAAAGAGAGACAGAACTCTACTCAGTAAATAAAAATCATATTCAAAGATAATAAAAATCAATACTGTATCCCGTAATGATGAAAACAGACAATGTCTCCTTGGTAATAATAGATGCAGAAGGAAAATCAAAAGTAAACAGCAAAAGCCTACCAAGTACAGCTGCACACCATTCTACTGTGGGCTTCCCTTATCACTCAGTTGGTACAGAAACTGCCTGCAATGCAGGAGACCAGGCTTTGATCCCTGGGTCAGGCAGATCCCCTGGAGAAGGAAAGGGCAATCCACTCTGGTATTCTTGCCTGAAGAATCCCATGGACAGAGGAGCCTAGCAGGCTACAGTCCATGGGGTTTCAAGAGTAGGACACGACTTAGTGGCTAAACCACCATTCTACTGTCTCTCTTCTTGTTACTATCAGTGTGAGAGGCTTTACTGGCTTCCAATCAAGAGGTCCTAATCCTTTGAGTAAGCTACTGTTTCAACCAAAAATGGCAACTGTTGAGACCCTTGTGCCACCAAGTTTGGCTAATATAAGCCCTATAATCCAAAGAACTCTCTGGCTTGCCATCACCAATGAGGCAAAAGGGCCCTTCAGTTCAGTTCAGTCGCTCAGTCATGTCCAACTCTTTGTGACCCCATGAATCACAGCACTCTAGGCCTCCCTCTCCATCACCAACTACCGGAGTTCACTCAGACTCACATCCATCGAGTCAGTGATGCCATCCAACCATCTCATCCTCTGTTGTCCCCTTCTCCTCCTGCCCCCAATCCCTTCCAGCATCAGAGTCTTTTCCAATGAGTCAACTCTTTGCATGAGGTGGCCAAAGTACTGGAGTTTCAGCTTTAGCAGCATTCCTTCCAAAGAAATCCCAGGGCTGATCTTCTTCAGAATGAACTGGTTGGATCTCCTTGCAGTCCAAGGGACTCTCAAGAGTCTTCTCCAACGCCACAGTTCAAAAGCATCAATTCTTCGGTGCTCAGCTTTCTTCATAGTCCAACTCTCACATCCATACATGACCACTGGAAAAACCACAGCCTTGACTAGACGGACCTTTGTTGGCAAAGTAATGTCTCTGCTTTTGAATATGCTATCTAGGTTGGTCATAGCTTTCCTTCCAAGGAGTAAGCGTCTTTTAATTTCATGGCTGCACTCACCATCTGCAATGATTTTGGAGCCCCCAAAAATAAAGTCTGACACTGTTTCCACTGTTTCCCCATCTATTTGCCATGACGTGATGGGACCAGATGCCATGATCTTCATTTTCTGAATGTTGAAAAGGGCCCTTAGTATTTGGCTAAATTAGTGGGCCTGCCAACAACCTAATACAGGAGTTCTGACCTCGGCCTCATGGTACCAGAGCCATAAAAAAAAGACCCACCTCAATTTGAGTGGGTACTCACTTAGAAAGGATTCCTCAGTCCCATATGCTAGAAGACACTGCTCAGCCCGTGACTTTGAGATCTACCATTGGAAATGACTATCTTTTGTGTCAAAGACAACTTCACCCCAGACACTAAACCTTTCTCCCCAGTCACAGCCACAGGCTGACTCCCCAGAGATGGGGACAAATTGGACATGAGACAGTTACTGCTACTCTTCCTTTGATGTTAGGAAGACTTTTCTTGAGGTTGAGGTCTGCTTATCTAGTTGACCATGTTATACTTCTTGTTCTCACCAAAATTAACAACCCTATTCCTCTATGTTTTGTTGCGGTTCAGTCACTCAGTCATGTCCAACTCTCTGCAGCATGCCAGGCTTTCCTGTCCTTCACCATCTCCCAAGAGCTTGATCAAATTCATATCCATTGAATCAGTGATGCCATCCAACCACCTCATCCTGTCATCCCCTTCTCCTCCTGTCCTCAATCTTTCCCAACAATAGGGTCTTTTCTAATGAGTCAGTTCTTCACATCAGGTGGCCAAAGTATTAGTTTCAGCTTCAACATCAGTCCTTCCAGTGAACACCCAGGACTGATCTCCTTTAGGATTGACTGGTTGGATCTCCTTGCAGTCCAAGGGACTCTCAAGAGTCTTCTCCAACAGCACAATTCAAAAACATCAATTCTTCTGGAATCAGCTTTCTTCAATGTCCAACTCTCACATCCACACATGACTTCAGGAAAAATCATAGCCCCTACCTACAGAGAAATCTTGTAGAGGTTACTACTATCAGTCGCATTCTATAAAACAATGGAGATATACGGCTTTCCCCAGGAGGCACCCACCCCCATAGTCACCCTAGGAAGAGAATCATTCCCCAGGGCTTCCTCCTACTCACCCCACCTTCAGCTTTTCAGCCCAGTCTCCTGTCTGGGTCTCATCCACGGACATAATAATGAACCCCCCTTCAATTCTACACAAATACCACTAAGCTTTACATATACCTTACTAAACCATTAGTTTATCTCTTCCAACAACATGACTACAGGACCTACCAACTTGACTCAAGAAATATATCAAGATTTTGCTGTTAGCAAGGTGGACAGGAAGATAGGTAGGTAGGTGAATAGATAGACAGACAGATATAGGTATTATACTCTTAACACATTTTCCAACTCTGTATTATTAAAGATCCTGGAAATTTCAGATCTGTTTTCATGGCTAACATTATATAAATGAGAAATCACTTATGGGCCAGCCTATAACGATTCCTTAAAATTCTACCCATGTTTCTCTTTATTACTCTCATAATGAAATGTTTATTCTGTTTAGGCAACTAATGGCCTACTAAATAAAACTCTTTTACTATTCAGGCCACTCAGCTATTCCAAATAATCAAGCCTAAAAGTGATGTAAATGCATCAAGGGGTCAACTATAATATAATTTTTTAAAACATGCTATTTTCCATCCTTGGATAAAGTTATTTGCCTTTCTTGAAAAGCTTATTAAGTCCACAGGCTCAGTCATCTCCCTCCCGGGGCTTTCATGCTCTGGGTCTCTATATACCAATCCTAACTGTCCCAGAGTCAGTTACGGACAACCAGGAATAGTCCTTAAGCCCCAGAGTACACTGAAATGATTCAAATTAGCCAATCTTAATTCTACTTACCCTGCCTTGTCCTTTTTCCCTGCAGAAACCACAATAAAGGTGCTTGCCCACATTTCTCCCTTCTCTCTCTGGCTCATCATGGCCTAGATGCTCTCCTTGACTGGTCCTGCACAGCTCCAGAAATTCCTGAGCCTAGCAGCCAGAAAACCTGAGACCCACCTCAACCCACCAGTATGCCAGCACTAGCCCCAGGGTTCTGAAGCTAGCCTCATGATACAGCCTACCAACCAGCAACTGGAAGCCTCTACTCAAGGTAGAACCTGACAACCTATTGGACTAAGAGTCAGTCACACCTACCAGACCACCCACATTAGCCAGCCAGCCACAACAGAAGGAGCCACACAGCTCACAGAAGGGGCACCCGTAAAGTATACAGCTCTGTTAACCAAGGAGGGGTGTGGTGCTAAAAGATATAGGACATCTATATAAGGGCCATCGATACACAGAACATCTATATACAGGACATCTCCTACAAAGACCATTACTCCCAGACCAGAAAACCCAGAAAGATAGATAGAAATTTCAGATAGACAGAAATAAAAGCAGAAAATTAAGCAAAATGAGGCAACAGAGAAATATGTTTCGAACATGGATACATAAAACCCCAGGAGAAGAACTATGAACTGGAAATAGGCAATCTTCCCAATAAAGAGTTCAAAGTGATGATCTTAAAGATGATCAAAGAACTCAGGACAAGAATGGATGAACACAGTGGGAAGTTTAACAATCTTCTGGAATACTACTCAGTCATGAAAAATCATCAAAATTTGCCATTGTCAACAACATAAATGAACTTAGAAAGTATTATGCCAGGTGAAATAAGTCAGAAAGAGAAAGGAGAATACTGTATATTATCACTTATATGTGGATGCTAAAAAACAAAATAAACTAGTAAATATAACAAAAAAGAAATAGGCTCATGACTATGGAGAACAAACTAGTGGTTACTAGTGGGAAAGAAAAGAGGAAGAATGGCAAAATAGGGGCTGGAGATTAAGAGGTACAAACTACTATGCATAAAATAAATAAGCTACAAAAATATATTTTACAACACAGGGACCGTAGCCATTATTTCATAACTTTAAATGGAGAATAATCTATCAAAATTTTGAATCACTATGTTGTACACCTATAATGAATATAACACTGTAAATCAACTAGATTTCAATTAAAAATTAAAAAGAAAATGTGGCAGTGGGGATGATATTGCTTATAAAACAAAACACACTGTAAATCTAATTAAAATTATATATTGGTATAAAAACTGGGAAATCAATCACTGAAGAAATAGGCAATAATAAAGACCCACAAAAGTTCTGAAATGTAGCCTGCAATAAAATTGAAGATTTAAAGTAATTCAGAAAAGGAAACATTTTAAATAAATGGCATTGTGGCATCTGAACAGACATAATGAACAAAGTTTTAAATGGATATGTTCCCTCACCATCACACTGCAGGATTAATCCAGTTAGAACAGAATTCTAAAATTTAAATAGTGACATCTTTCAGGGTCTTAAATAAAGTATGAATAAATCCCTAGATTTCTTTAACAACTTCAGAATAGGTAAAACTTTCCTAATTATGACCTAGAATTTATAACCAGTAAAAGAAATAATCGATCAATTTGATTATATAATCTTAAGAGAAAGAAGAAAATACCTCTGTATATGGTAAATACATGAATGTACAACAATACATTCAGTATATAAATTCAAAAGAAAAAGGCCCACCTGGGGAAAATAGGCATCGTATTTTAGACAATGTCTACCATTCCTATTCTATGAAGATATTACAAAAAAAAAAAAAGTTAAAAAAAAAGAACAAAAACCACATGAAAAATAGCACAAACTATATAAACATATCACTGAGAAAATGCTAATATACTTTATGGGCATTTTCTAGTTCATTAATAATAAGAAAAACACAAATTTAAATATCACAATATCATTTTTTACCTATCCAAATGGCAAAGAATTCAGAAGCTTAACACCAAATTCTGTGGTTAAAACTGTAGTGAAATAGACACTTGTACAGTACTGGTAAGAATAAAAAATGGTGAAATCCTTGTCAAGAAGACTATGGGATTTTCTTGGAAACCTGCATATAGGTTTATCTTCTCACCATAACAATCTCACTAAGATTATTCCAAACATAACCTGTATAAAATTCAAAATGACATATGATAAACACTATTCACTGTAGTATCACTTGTAAACATGATTTCAGAAACAACCCAAAGGTCCACCATCAATGAATTGGTTAAACATAATCTCGTGAGCATCTCCTTTGCCCATTTTCTGTTTGTTCATCCCTGTTTTCCTTAGACTTTAATCATAAAGATGACTTCATTAGGCAAGATTTAACTTGACTCCTGATTTCTGCTTTTCTAAATAAATACAACACTTTACCTAACCTTTTGATTTCTTTCCTGAGTTAAAAGGAATAAGAATGAATTAAGTAGTTAAAGAATGACTCTACTCCTAGCTTTCCCTTAGTAAATCTGCAGGTAGACCCCACAGACCTAGGCAAACTATGTGAGCAAGAGAATTTCCAATTGTAGGTGGATCAGAGCAGCAAGACAGCATCCAAAGAAGATCGAGAGAAGTCAGCAGGCCTGTACATAAAGGAAAAATGACAAAGAATTTGACCTCCTGCCTTAATGATTAACTGAAATTATTTCCTCTTTTTCCATTTAAAAATTAATGGCTTGAGCAGAATATTTGGATATGGTCTCTGGATATAAATCCACCTTGTCACTAGATCGCCGGCTTTTCTGAATAAATTACCTTTCTTCTCGACTGAAGCTTGCCCCTCTATTTATTGACTTTTGGGGGCAAAGCTGTGAAACCTACATTCACTTACAATCCAGAATATATGCAGTATAAAACTGAATGAGACAGGATTGCTAGATACAACTATGCAGTGATCTCCAGCATACATATTTTAGATAGGAAGAATAAGGGTGAAAAAACTGTTTATGAGATCTCAATAATCTGAGAGGCGAATTTGTGGATCTTTGAGCAATCTGACATCATATCTTTTAAGTAGCTACTTTTCAAATAGGTATCTTCTCTGTTTCTCAGGTGCTTCCAGCAGAATTGAGCTCCTATATCCTATAGCTATGATCATAATAATACACCATCATATTGGCTTTCTTCTTTCCTTGTCACAGTCTTTCTACTTCCTCTTTCCAACTTCCTCGGTTCATCTCATAAATAATCAGTCCAAACCCAAGTCTTTGCCTCTGGCTCTGCTGTTGAGGATACTCAAATAAACTGCAACACCAAGCAACTGCAAAATCTCAGAAGTCTTTGGACATTTCTCCATAGTGGCTAATTCATATTAGTTCTCCATAAACAGTCTGTCGGTGAGGAATGTTTCTAAATCATGTCATCCATGATGGTCCTCTGTAGGACACATGGCCTTCCTAAGGTATAAAATGTTCACACTCATAGACCTGATTTTTGTGGCAAATCAAACCTTAATATTCTTACTTTACATTCATGTTGTATTACACCTGAAAGAGGATTATTATATGTTTTATAATTATAAAATCTCCAAACTACTAGCAGATATTATTTGCATTTTAAAAATATAAATAATCTTTAGCTGAAAATTTTAAATGACAGATGAAGAGATATATTTGGATGAAATTTAAACCAGTTATTTTCTAGAGTACTATTTGATTTTATTGTATTTTGTTTTCAAAGCAGTTTTAGGACTTCTTTTTTACACTCTATGATTTTATAGCAAACTTGAGACATCAGAAACAAGACAGTGTATACAAAATGTATATAATATGCAACTATGGACTGGGACATAATTTTTTTTTAATTAGCTACCCCAATTTATAGATGAAAAACCATGACTAGGATCTATGTCATGACCACTACCATGTACATAATTGATAGCTGAATGAATACTTGAATTATATTTCACAAATTGAAGTCCAAATCACTGTCCATTACACAGGCCAGAGATAACTATGTAAGAATTTGTGTATTTCTTGTTTAATGCAAAAATGTTAGCAGAATTACATAAGTACAGTCTTAATCTACTTTAGCATAAGATGACTGCATACGAAGAGCTGTTTTTCTAACAATTATTCTTCTCTTGAGTCATACATTTAGCTCTCATTTACTTCATTTCTTATTAATCATCTTATTTGCAGAAATACTTCTTTTATTAGAAAAGATCTTTGAAAATATTTATTCATATTTTCTGTGCCAGCAGGAATTAATTCTCTATTCCTTATTTTGAAAAATTATCCAATTTTTAGGCTGGACTATTGATAAATTTTGTTTCCCATAATGAGAAACACCCAGAGTTCCAATATTTTGTACCATCAAATAGGGTTTTTATTTATTTATCATTTTCCTTATGTGTAATCTTCATGCTCAATATTTTAGTCATTAAATAAACAGCAAAATTATACTCTACAATGTCATGAAAATGAGGTTAGTCTATGTACAAGTCAAGTAAAAAGACCATCTCTCATCTCAAATGAATTTGTGAACTAATAAATAATGTAAGAGGGAAAAGACTGGCTGATGAAAATCAATTTCACTATCTAAAGTATATCAATAAGTTGAGAATATATAGAAACTGTAATAACACAAGTCACTGCAGAAGTGGGAGGAAAAAGACTGTAGCAAGTTGCAAAGTAGAATTTTATTATATAAAATATTACCTACATCAAATTTGGTCAAAACATCAAGATCCAAGTAAAACTTCCTAAAACAAGACATGAATCTCTAGGAAGCATTGTTATAAATAAACCTGTCAAGTAAGATTTGCTGCTGCTGCTGCTGCTAAGTTGCTTCAGTGGTGTCTGACTCTGTGCGACCCCATGGACTGCAGCCCACCAGGCTCCTCCGTCCATGGGATTTTCCAGGCAAGAACACTGGAGTGGGTTGCCATTTCCTTCTCCAAAGTAAGATTTGAGGAGTCTTTAAAGATTGAATACAAACCCTCTTTAATTTTGTGTTTGAGTAGTCTATCTAACTGTAATTTTATGACATATTCTTATTAGAGTGACTCTCAAATGAAAAAAAAATTATGTTGTAATATTCTCAATGAAAAATGGATTCCATTATCTAATATTACCAAAATTACTTAAGAGGAACAAAAGTATCCGTATTTTGTCACAAAGCAAAATTGAAGTTTTTTAACATCTAATTGGTATCTGTGACAACAACCTGCCTCAGAATTAAAAGTAATGCCTCCTTCTTTGTTTTTTTCTCTCCTCTTAGGTTATGTTTGGCTATTCAGGGTCTTTTGTGGTTCCATATAAATTTTAGGTTTGTTTTATCTATTTCTTAAAAAAATGCCTTTGAAAACAGAGTCTTTTCAATAAATGGTGCTGGAATAATTGGATATTGACAAGTAGAAGAATAAAACTGAACCTATATCTTATGCCACCTACAAAATTTAACCCAAATGGATTAAAGATTTAAATTTAAGACTTAAAACTATGAAACTCCTAGAGAAAACATAGAACAGAGTTCCTTGATGTGGGTCTTGGTAATGAATTTTTAGATATGACACTTAAGAGTATAAACAACAAAATAAAAAATAAACAAGGAGTACATCAAACTTAAAAGCACTTACACAGCAAAAGAAACCATCAACAAAGTGAAAAGACAACCTAAAGATTGGAAAATACTTGAAAATCACATTTCTGAGAAGGGGTTAATTTCAAAATATAAAAATAAGTCATACAACTCAATAGCTATAAACCAAATAATTCAATTTAAAAATGGGCAAAGGGCCTGGATAGCCATTTCTCCAAAGAATGTACATGAAAGGTGAAAAGTTATCTAAAAAGATGCTCAACATCACTAGTCTTTAGGAAAATGCAATTTAGAATGACAATGAGCTGTCACCACACTCCTGTTAGACTGGCCATTATCAAAATGATAAGAGATAACAAATACTGGAGTAGATGCAGAGAAAAGGGAACCCTTGTATCTTGTTGGAAGGACTGTAAATTGGTACAACCACTATGGAAAAGAATATGGAGGATTTTCAAAAAATTAAAAGTGAAACTCTTCTATTATTCAGCAATTCCACTTCTGGAAATAAACACAAATGAAATGAAAACACTAACGGGGAAAAATATCTTTACGCCAATGTTCATAACAACTTATTTATAGTAGTCAAGACATGAAAACAATCTAAGCGTCCATTGATGGATGAATGGATAAAAAAGGTGTGAGATAATAAATATTCTACATGCTACCATTTGCAATAACATGAATGAACCCTGAAGGCATCAAATGAAATAAATCAGACAGAAAAAGGTAAATACGTATGAGCTCACTTATATGTGGGGGAAAAAGAACACCCAAATTCATAGAAAAAGAAATCAGATTTTCAGTTACCAGAGATGGAGGATCAGTTCAGTTCAGTTCAGTCCCTCAGTCGAGTCCGACTCTTTGCAACCCCATGGACTGCAGCACACCAGGCCTCCCTGTCCATCACCAACTCCTGGAGTTTGCTTAAACTCATGTCCATCGAGTCGGTGATGCCATCCAACCATCTCATCCTCTGTCAACCCCTTCTCCTGCTGCCTTTAATCTTTCCCAGTATCAGTGTTATTTCCAATGAGTCAGTTCTTCACATCAGGTGGCCAAAGTATTGGAGCTTCAGCTTCAGTATCAGTCCTTTCAATGAGTATTCAGAGTTGAGTTCCTTTAGGATTGACTGGTTTGATCTCTTACTGTTCAAGGGACCCTCGAGTCTTCTCCAGCACCACCATTCAAAAGCATCAATTCTTCAGCACTTAGGCTTCTTAATGGTTCAACTCTCACATCTGTATACAACTACTAGAAAAACCATAGCTTTGACTAGACAGACCTTTGTTGGCAAAGTGATGTCTAATTAAGTAGTTTGTATATATTTTGCATTTGAATTATTTCTTAGGATGAGGCTTACCTTCTCATACTATTGATGGTATCCTTTTATAAACAAAACTTCTTAATTATAATGTTACCCAATTTATCGATTTTTCCTTTGTAGTTAAATATTTTGTCTTTTTTTTTTGACTTCCAGAGCTGTAAAGATATTATCTTCCTTTATTTTTTATATTAGGTCTACAATATATATTGAAATTGATTTCTGTTCATGGCATGAGGCAGAAGTAAAGATATATTTTTTCAAATAAATATCCAAATAATCCAGCTTTTTTCATTTATGAAAAAATATTTTATCACTATACTGCAGTGTCATATTTATAATTCTAATTATACATATGTGTGGACTCTATACACTTCCATTGGTGAATTTATGTATCCTTACACAAATATAATCATTGGACTTGTGTGATGGGTATTTGGAGGTAGGGCCTTTTAGAGTTAATTAGCTTTAGATGACATCATCTGGGTGGAGCCCCAGTGATGTGATATCCTTATGCTGAATTTCCTTGAGCACTGAGCAAAAATCTGCTTATGCCTTATCCTGTGGGAGAGGGGAATGAGGGAGAGTAGCAAGAAATGAAAATCTCAATGAGTCCTTTTGTTTGTCTGATATAATGTAAATCCTTAGGATGCTATTCACATTAATTTCTAATATGGTACCATGATACTTTTTCATTAATATTTCTCACTCTATACCACTCAAGACTTAAAATTTTTGAGCAGCAGTATGCTATTTATTTTCCTATATTATGCACGAATTTTCATACGTCTATGCTTCTGCTGACACTATTACTATTGTCTCACATATTCTTTTAAAAACTTCTGAATCTAAAAAATTGTTTCCTTGCAACATCAAAGATATGATTCATGAAAAGAAACTGACAAGCTGGACTTCACTAAAATTAAAAATTTCTGCTCTGAAAGAGACACTGTCAAGAAGATGAAAATATAAGCCACAGACTGGAAGAAAATATTTTCAAAGGACATATCTGATAAAGGGCTGTCATCCAAAATATATAAAAACACTTTAAGTTTTCAATAAGAAAAAACAACCTGATTAAAAAATAGTCATATTATCTGAATAGTCTCTTCATCCAAGAAGATATATAAACAAAATAGATGTGTAAAAATATGCTGTACATCATGTCATCAGGGAAACTGCCAAAACTTGGAAGCAACCAAGATGTCATTCAGAAGATGAATGGATAAATAAACTGTGGTACTCCTAGACAACAGAATATTATTCAGTGCTTAAAAAAAGAGAGCTATAAAACCATGAAAAAACATAGAGGAGACTTAAATGCATATTTAAACTGAAATAAGCCAATCTGAAAAGGTTACATTCTGTATTATTCCAATTATATGACATTCTGGTAAAGGCAAAGATATGGGGACAGTTAAAAAGATCAGGGGTTAGAATGAAGGTGGGCTTCCCTGGTGGCTCAGATGATAAAAAATCTCCTGGAACACAGGAGGCCCAGGTTCAATACCTGGGTTGGGAAGATCTTCTGGAAAAGGGAATGGCAACCCACTCCAGTATTCTTGCATGGAGAATCCCATGGACAGACGAGCAGGGTGGGTTATAGCCCATGGCATCACAAAGAGCTGGACACAACTGAGCAACTAACATGCACCCATATAGATGGAAGGCAGAGATGAGTTGATAGAGCACATATTTTTAGAACAGTGAAAATATTATTTATGATAATGTAATTTTGGATACTTATCACTGTACATTTATCAAAACCCAGAGAATGCATAATACTAAGAGTGGACCCTAATACAAACTATGATCTTTGGGTAATACTGATTTTTCAATGTAGTTTCATCACTTGTAACAAGTGCACCTACTCTGGTGGGAGATGTTGATTCTTGCATATGTGAAGACATGCAATAACTTTCTGGACATTCTTTTGTATTACTTCAAGTAATTACAAAGTCCAGTTTCAGAAAAAAGTAGAAATCGCTTTCTCAGAGGAACTATAGTTTTATTGTTGTGTAACTAATTTCCTTTAAAATTTAATAATTATGTATGAAAGTAATTTTATATTCAGTAGAATGTGAAGAAAGTTGAGGTTTGGATCCTTTTTTCTACATCCAGCTGTGAAGTTTTTTTTTTACCTATTATGCCTTCCTGTATGATTTTTTAAAATTGTGGCTGTGGTTTTGCTTTGGGAAATTAAACAAGTGCTTGAACTGTGAGCAGTGGTTTTATCACAGAATTTTTAGAAGTGCGCAGCATAACACAGGAGCAGAGAGAATGCTGAATCTTGCTCTCTCCAAAAAACACTTTCTAAGAAATTAATATAAGAGACAAAAATTTAAAACAAACTGTAAAGCCTTGGCCTATGGGTGACCAGGATAATTCAAATGGCTAGAGCAGAAATAATATCTGATTGAATATCAGTGGCATGTAACTATAATAGCTGTGACCTTATAGACACCTCAATTGTTTTAAACATAAACAGTGATACTAATTTTGCTGAAGTTTATGATCCATTCATATGACTTTGCTTAAGAACAAAAAGCCAATAAAAAGGTCTCCAAGGGACATCGCAGAATCCAATCTATGAAAGAAAAAATAAATAGCATCTTGGGCCATGTATGAAATTTCTATCCAGGTAGTGTATACTGCCAGTGACAACTATAGGTCATAAGAAATGTTAAGTTAAAAATTCAAACATATTACCTAAACCAAAAACAACATTATACTCTTATATTTCAACATAGATTTATATGCTGAATATGTAAGCTTGAATGGAGAGGTACTGTCTTAATATGTCTGTAGTCACTGATCATATTGGATTAAATATTATTGTGAGGTTAAAAAATCTGCAATAATTTTCTCAAGTACTAAACTGTCAATTGTATACATATATGAAAATTCTGAAAGAGATGGGAATACCAGACCACCTGATCTGCCTCTTGAGAAATTTGTATGCAGGTCAGGAAGCAACAGTTAGAACTGGACATGGAACAACAGACTGGTTCCAAATAGGAAAAGGAGTTCATCAAGGCTCTATACTGTCACCCTGTTTATTTAACTTATATGCAGAGTACATCATGAGAAACGCTGGACTGGAAGAAACACAAGCTGGAATCAAGATTGCTGGGAGAAATATCAATAACCTCAGATATGCAGATGACACCACCCTTATGGCAGAAAGTGAAGAGGAACTCAAAAACCTCTTGATGAAAGTGAAAGTGGAGAGTGAAAAGGTTGGCTTAAAGCTCAACATTCAGAAAACGAAGATCATGGCATCCGGTCCCACCACTTCATGGGAAATAGATGGAGAAACAGTGGAAACAGTGTCAGACTTTATTTTTCTGGGCTCCAAAATCACTACAGATGGTGACTGCAGCCATGAAATTAAAAGACACTTACTCCTTGGAAGGAAAGTTATGACCAACCTAGATAGCATATTCAAAAGCAGAGACATTACTTTGCCAACAAAGGTCCGTCTAGTCAAGGCTATGGTTTTTCCTGTGGTCATGTATGGATGTGAGAGTTGGACTGTGAAGAAGGCTGAGCACTGAAGAATTGATGCTTTTGAACTGTGGTGTTGGAAAAGATTGTTGAGAGTCCCTTGGACTGCAAGGAGATCCAACCAGTCCATTCTGAAGAAGATCAGCCTTGGGATTTCTTTGGAAGGAATGATGCTATAGCTGAAACTCCAATACTTTGGCCACGTCATGCGAAGAGTTGACTCATTGGAAAAGACTCTGATGCTGCGAGGGATTGAGGGAAGGAGGAGAAGGGGACGACAGAGGATGAGATGGCTGGATGGCATCACTGACTCGATGGACGTGAGTCTGGGTGAACTCCGGGAGTTGGTGATGGACAGGGAGGCCTGGCGTCCTGTGATTCATGGGGTCACAAAGAGTCAGACACGACTGAGTGACTGATCTGATCTGATCTGATGATATTATTCTTATCAAAACACTGAATTTCAAAGTTACTAGCTAAAAGCACTTTCATCCTTGATTGATTATGGCTTATATTTAGTGCTGATAAATTTAACAAAAATATTTACAATACAGAAAAAAGAAAATATATTTGTAACACAACCAAAACTAGGTAGATTTTTTTAATAACTATTTCAGGATCTAAATTTTGCCAGACATTTAATAAATGTTCTGGGTAATTATAGTTAACTAATCATTTTGATGCTATTAAATTATTTGATTATAGAAAGCATCCCAGTTGTAAGAAAACTATATTTATATTATTAACAATATCAATAGACCATCCAAGATTTAACAGACAAATTTTTAAAAATTCAAACACATCTCTTGTATAAACAGCTGAAAAAATTTGGAAACATATTCAAAGGAGACTCAGTTTAGTTCAACAATTTAAAGTATGCTTTACTGGAAATACTGTGGAGAAGTATTTACTATTTTATGACAAAAAATTTTTTACTTTGTAAGTCAAACTTGCTCTAGAGTCTAGAACTTATGTATATTTTGAGTCAAAACTTGAATATACCTGTTTATGTGTATGTGTGTGTGTATATATATATATATATAATATATATATATATACACCTTAGCATTGATATATATCTATATGGCTTTATAACTCTATCTGCATCAGTATTTATATACAGAGCTCTCAAAACTCAATAGTTAAAAAAAATTAAAAATGAGCAAATAATTTGAAGAGACATTTCTCCAAATAAGACAAACAACTAAAAAAAAAAAAAAAAGACAAACAACTGCCAATAGGTGTATGAAAAAGTACTTAAAATCACTAATCATTGAAATGTAAGTCAAAACAAAAAATGGTTTTGCTAGGATGGTTATTATGAAAAAGACACAAGATAACAAGAGTGTGTGGATAAATAAAAGCCCTTGTACGATGTTGGTAGAAATGAAAAATTGTATAGCCACTATAGAAATCTGTATGGACTTTACTCAAAAAATTCAAAATAGAATAATCACATGATCAATCGATTCTGTTTCTGGGTATGCATCTAAGAGAACTGGTATTTGGATCCTGAAGAGATATATGCATTCTCATGCCCACTGCAGTATTATTCAAAATAGCCAAGACACAGAAATAACCTAAATATCCACTGAGAAATGAATGGATAAAGACATACATACACACAGAGGATGATTTTTTAACCTTAAAAAAAGGAGTTATTTCCATATGCAACAGCATTAATGAACTTGGAGTACATTATCCTAAGTGAAATAAGCCAGTCTTAAAGGAACAAATGGTACATGATCCCACTACATGAGGTATATTAAACAGTCAAACTCACAGACACATGGTGTGGAATGATGGTCGCTAAAGAGTGAAGAGAGGTGATTGCTTTTGAAAAGGTATAAAATTTCAGTTACACAAGATGAATATAGAGATCTGCTATACAACATTAGGCCTAAAGTTAACGACATTGTGTTGAGGACTTAGGTAGAGCTCAAGTTCAATGGTCTTATCACAGTAATTTTTAAATACTCAAGTTATGGTTAAGTATTATTCTATTACTGTCAAACAAAATAGTATTATGTGGGAAAATAAGAAAAAAATGTTACTGAAGATAAAAACACATGGGTGATATACCTGTGACTTTTAATGTGTATAATCATCACTTTGAAGTACATAAGCAAAGTTGAAATAATCAAACACATAAATCATATTTGAAAAATTTAACACACTCCTCTCAGAAATCAGTAAAACAAATGAGAAAAAATTAAGTATATAGAGAAACTGAATAAATCACATATAAATAGGCTTAATCTAATAGACAAATAATGAATACTGTACTCCACTTACATGGGTTACTCATTTTTAAGTAAAAACCTGTGCAGTATTAGTAATAGTGATCACATATAAATTCATAAAGATATTAACAAATTTCAAAGAGCAGCTTGTGTAACATTATATTCTCTAAATGCAATAAAACCAATTAGAAAATACTGAAGTAGTAATCAAAACATAAGCCTTTCAGTTAAATTTGAAGACAGACTCTACTAAATAACTTATTTGCAAATGAGACAATCTTATACTGTTTGTAAATAAGATTTACAAAAATTACGGATCTAAATATGTATAATAGTGATATATGGAACTGAAGTTTTTCAGGTAACAGTACTGAGTAGTATAAACAAAAGAAGGCAACTTTCAAATAATCATTCAAGACTCATGGGGGCTATGCTATTTTTTGCATGTGCTGAAGGTTTTTACTGATCAGCCCTGGATGTGGCACAAAAGCCTCTGCTCACACAGGGCCACCCTTGGAAGAAAAAAGACTATGAAAGCAGTTCCTGGCTGGCTGCCCACTCCAGTGTGAATTCTTTACCAATGGAAAAAATGGGGCCTGTTTTTCACTTGGTAAACTAGCCATCTCTTTTCAGAATACACTGGAAAACCCAGAACATAAACATTCCTGAGAGGCAACGCTATTTGTTTTCTGTGAAAAATAAGATCTTGCACTGACAACTCCATTAGAAAACAAAGATTTAACTGAATATATTAAACATTAAACTCAGTAATCTAAAAGAAGAGCAATGAGATAAACCTAAAGAATGTGGAGGAGAGGACTTAATATAACTAAAAGCAAAATTAATGACAGAAAACAAACAGTTAAAAATAGATGCTTGAGTTTCCAGTTCTAGGATAAAAAATACATCATTAATTTCTTCTGTTCCATGTTTCTGAATTCAACAAAATACCCTAGAAAAAATTCAGAAGGCAATCATAAAAAAGATTCTGCAAAGCAGACAGAAAGAAAGTAGACTGACTAGAGTCTACAAGACTAAAGGGACACCTGTGAGTTTCCTGGGCTTTACTTTTATATTCCATACTTGCTAAATAGGATGTCAGGGAGCCCTCCAACCTTGAACAGAAAGACTGATCAAAAATAAATAAATAAATAAAAAACAATGAACACAATGATGTTAATAACAACAAAAACAAAATATAAAATTTAAGAAAAGCCTGATCTCTCTGACCAAGGTTACCTGGAAAGAGGATGAATAGCACAAACCTGGCATTCAAACCCATATGTTATGATATTCTAGGCCAGCTTTTCTGTGGAATTATCACCAGTGAGGCCTTGACAGGCCAAACCAGCTCCTCCTGCACCTCCCCACAGCCACACCTTGTCTACTCACTGACAGAACTCAGTGCATCTTGTGACGGCCACCAGAGCCTGCAGACTAGACCTAAACAGGGCACTTGCTTGCTTGATACTTAAGGAGTATCAAGCACCTCCTAATATAACATCCAACATGTCCAGGATACAGTTGAAAATTGCTCATCAAACCAAGAATCAGGAAAAACAACTTGAATAAGAAGTGAAAATTGACACATCATCACTGAGATAAATCAGATTTGGGAATTCTCTATCAAATATTTTAGAGCAGTCATCAGAAACTTACTTCAAAATAGGTACTTTGACCTTTGTAAGACCAATAAATCTATAAAAGAGTATATTTTATTTATAGACACAAATATCCTTCACAAACACATTATACTAAGTGAAATTAATCAGGCAGAGAAAGACAAATGCTATATAATCTCTGATATATATATATATATATATATATATATATATATGTATATATATATTATATATATATGGAATGTTTTACAAAATGGAGATAGAACAGACTGGTGGCTGCAAGAGGTGAGCGTGGATACAGAGAAATATTTGAAGTTCTTCTTTATTTTAAATAAATAAAAATTTTAAATGAGTATACAGCATCATCCAATATTTGTGTAATGATCAAATTATTTAATGAAAATAAGGTATTTATATATAACCTTCTATGTGTGTAAAGTCAAGAGTACGTAAAGAAAAACAACTGTACAGAAATATACCAAATCATGACCACACTGGATTGTAACTGAGAGGAACAGATAATGGATTTTATTTTACTCTTTATTAATTCTGCATTTTGAAATTTCAACTATATATATAAAGCTTGAGGAGGTTACTTAACAAAAGCAAGGTAAAAAGAGACAACCTACCTAGCTACCACAACCTACCTAGCTAACTGAGTTGAGCCAACAGCTCATGAGAAATAGGAAGATAGATATTTCTGGAACTCATTTCATGTAATAAGCTCTCTACTAAGTGGTAGATCTCATGGTGGGACTGTGGGATCAGTACTGTTCAATGATTAAGATTATATAAACTCACCATTACTTGATTCAAAGTGCAATATGTTATTCATTCCCTTAGTTTTCAAATGTCTCATTTTAAATTGAATACTGATGATAATAAACTCATAGGGCTATGAAGGGGATTTATAAGTTAATACATCAAAAAATTTCAGACATTTGCCTGCCATGTTTTACATGCTCAGTAATACTATTAGTCTCTCCATTTTATAGATAAGGAAATTGAGGTTAGAGAAGTTATCTTTTGCCAAAATAATTTGCAAATAATGATCTTTAAAAATGAAAGACAGGTTATAAACTCAGAGAGGAAATGATTGGTAATATTCTATTACACAAATAACAGTGTATCAACACAGTCATTTGTAAAAAGGAAAAATTATATAAAATTGTATGTGTTTGAATGAGGATCTGTGTCTTAATTGGCATTTGATGCAAATTATGCAAGTAGAGTAATCATGATGAGACATATTTTAACTAAAGAACAAATATAAACTAAGGGAGCTTTATATATCAGAAATTATTTTACAGTAAGAATATTAAATACTGTAACTACTTAATAATTAAAAGCAGTATTGACTCCTTATAACAGTTGTGGAAGTATTTGTAATAAACTTAGAATTATAAATATATCAAGAAATTGACAAGAGACATTTGTCAAATGGAGCAAAGGTTTCTGATACAAGAAGACAGCCCACATGGTTGCCCTTTTCCATTAGCCATTGCTCTAGCTCTAGGATTAATAAATACTTCCTACTATTTTATTTATGGATAATATCTGCCACTTCAATAGGCTTGATTTTAATATAATACTATAATAAACATTTAATTTATTAAATATAACTGCACCTTTTAAAATAACTTTTAAAAATTTCCTGTGTTAATCATCCATTGTCATAAAACATAATAAATATATGTTTTACAAATAAATGATGTAATTAAATATTTTGGTGTTCATATTAGGTTTTCTGGTTGATTTTAAAGTATTCTTACCCTGAGAGAGATGTTATACTTCTCTAGGAGAATGTGCTTGTCTCAATCTTGATTTCAATTTCAACTTTCTACAAAATATTTTTTCTTGGCATAAAAAATAGTTTATTTTGGTAATTCTCCTGTAAATTAACTTAAACAATGCAGAAAAAGAACAGGAGAGTGTATTAAGAAAAGTTCTGGCATGACATGCATATGTATGTGTGTGTGTTTAGCCAGCTTTTGTATGAAATGGTAACTACAAAGAGAGCCTTTATATATAGATGGAAAAAAAGTTGAGTGCATTGTATTGTGTAAGGAGCAACCATGTTGTGCCTATCAGAAGGCATCTTAATAAACCTTAACTGTTTTTGCTTTCTTAAATAATAATCTTATTTATCACAACATAGACTTTCCTTTTAGAAGGAAATGGCAACCCACTCCAGTATTCTGGCCTGGAAAATTCCATGGACAGAGGAACCTGGCATGCTACAGTCCATGGGGTCGCAAAGAGTCGGACACGACTGAGCGACTTCACTTTCACTTTTCACTTTCATGCATTGGAGAAGGAAATGGCAACCCATTCCAGTGTTCTTGCCTGGAGAATCCCAGGGACAGGGGAGCCTGGTGGGCTGCCATCCATGGGGCCACATAAAGTCGGACACGACTGAAGCAATTTAGTAGCACCAGCAGCAGCAGCAGACGTTCCTTATTTTCATATCCCTTCTTATCCATCTCAGATTCCTTTGACCATTAATACTATGCTTCCAATCTGTTACCTTTTGTTATCATTTAGCATATACCTGATAAAAACCCAATAGTATAGCAACATAAGTATATTAATCTATTGATTATATGCCAATATGAATGAACTATTGGAAAAGTTATACAATTACAGTCAAACTGGTGCCATTCTAAATCTGTGATAATAAATGTAGGACTCTCTTTTCATTTTATGGATTGTTTACCCATAGTGCTTACAATGACAATATCTGGTAAATAAAAGGTATATGAAATTATTTGCCAAATCAATGATGAAACTGACACATGAACAAATCCATCCCTTATCTACACCCTCTTAACAAAATCAATAAAAGGAGAAAAATTTCAAAGTCCATTCTCTTAGTCTTTCAAGCAGCTTGGTCTATATTCAATTTAATTAATCCCACATGCCAATGACAGACAGATCTCTCCAGCACATACCTCTGAGTTGCAATCCTATAAATCTAGTACATTATATTTTCACTTGCCTATATCAAAAATACTGCTACTAATTTAAAGTTCGAACTATAGTCCTCTCCTTACAACCTCTCAGTTTTTTCCAGTCTAGTTCCTTTCTAGAATTTCTTATTTCAGTGAATGTAGGAAAAGGAGTACTTCAAGGCTGTATATTGTCACCCTGCTTATTTAACTTATATGTAGAGTACATCATGAGAAACGCTGGACTGGAAGAAGCACAAGCTGGAATTAAGACTGCCAGGAGAAATATCAATAACCTCAGATATGCAGATGACACCACCCTTATGGCAGAAAGTAAAGAGGAACTCAAAAGCCTCTTGATGAAAGTGAAAGAGGAGAGTGAAAATATTGGCTTAAAGCTCAACATTCAGAAAATGAAGATCATGGCATCTGGTCCCACCACTTCATGGGAAATAGATGGGGAAACAGTGGAAACAGTGTCAGACTTTATTTTGGGGGGCTCCAAAATCACTGCAGATGGTGACTGCAGCCATGAAATTAAAAGACGCTTACTCCTTGGAAGGAAAGTTATGACCAACCTAGATAGCATATTCAAAAGCAGAGACATTACTTTGCCAACAAAGGTCCGTCTAGTCAAGGCTGTGGTTTTCCCAGTGGTCATGTATGGATGTGGGAGTTGGACTGTGAAGAAAGCTGAGTGCTGAAGAATTGATGCTTTTGAACTGTGGTGTTGGAGAAGACTCTTGAGAGCCCCTTGGAAAAGGAGATCCAACCAGTCCATTCTGAAGGAGATCAGCCCTGGGATTTCTTTGGAAGGAATGATGCTAAAGCTGAAACTCCAGTACTTTGGCCACCTGATGCAAAGATTTGACTCATTGGAAAAGACTCTGAAGCTGGGAGGGATTGGGGGAAGGAAGAGAAGGGAATGACAGAGGATGAGATGGCTGGATGGCATCACTGACTCGATGGATGTGAGTCTGAGTGAACTCTGGGAGTTGGTGATGGACAGGGAGGCCTGGCGTGCAGCAATTCATGGGGTCGCAAAGAGTCGGACACCATTGAGCAACTGAACTGAACTGAACTGATGCTTATTCAACCCAAGAAACAGAGTCACTCTTGAAATCTTCCTATCTCTCCTCTTTCACTTTTATTTCTATCACTAATTCCTGCCTGTTTTAACCACCTAAAGTTTCTAAATTCAAATTCTTCATTCCATCTCTATAAGCCTTCACACTGGTCTAAGCTACCTTTTATTAAAAAAATGTATTTAAGGTTAATTTACAGGCTGTGGGGTCACCAGTTCAACAAGATAAAATTCTCCATCATTCTAAAAAGATCTTTCATGGACCTTAGTGTTCAATTTCCCCACCCCACCCCCTAGGCAACAACCAATCTAATTTCTATCACTACGGGGTTTCTCTTTGTTTGTTCGTTTTTTGTTTGTTTTTAGAATTTCACATGACTGGAATGATAGAGCTTCTACTTTTTTGTTTGAAAAAAAAATTTTTTTTTTTTTACAGCAGAATGTTTTTGAAATTCTTCCATGTAACATGTATCAGTGGTATGTCCTTATATTGACAGTTATCATCCTTTATGGGCTTCCCTGTTGGCTCAGATGGTAAAGCATCTGCCTGCAATGCGGGAGACCCGGGTTCGATCCCTGGGTGGGGAAGATTCCCTGGAAAAGGAAATGGCAACCCACTCCAGTACTATTGCCTGGAAAATTCCAGGGACAGAGGAGCCTTGTAGGCTACAGTCCATGGGGTTGGAAAGAGTCGGACACGGCTGAGTGACTTCACTTCTTCTTCATCATCCTTTATATAAATATATGAAAGTTTCTTAATCCAATCAAGATTTTAAATAATCCAAAAGCCTAACAAACTTATCTGTTATAAATAAAGATGCTATGACTATTTGTGTATAGATTGCTTTATAGACGTGATTTAATTTCTTTTTGGTAAATGTCCAGGTGTAGAATTGCTATTTTATATGTTAAGTGTGAAAGTGTTAGTCACTCAGTCATGTCTGATTCTGTGACCTCAATGACCTGTAGCCGGCCAGGATCCTCCATCCAAGGGATTCTCCAAGCAGGAAAATTGGAGAGGGTGGCCATTACTTTCTCTAGGGGATCTTCTCAACTCAGGGATCAAACCCAGGTCTCCTGCATTGTAGGCAGACTCTTTACCATCTGAACCACCAGGGAGGCCATTTTATATGTTAAGCTTATGTTTAATTTCATAAGAAACTAGCAACCTGATTTCAGTTTTGGCTCATGAAGAAATGCCTACCAAGAGAGTGATTGTCCTGCTCTAAACAACTAAAAAACAAGAGGAGAAGAAAAAATGAAACAACGGTTACAGACACCGGACAATAGGCAGTACAGGACTGTGATTCCTGAGAGAAAAGAATACAAATGAGATGAGCCCGAAAGTTATGCCATTTCCTGCTACTGGAATGGTCTCCAGGTCTCAGCATTGGAAATGAACTCCAATCCTCTGGCTTTTACTGAGTTCAGGAGGCAAAGTTCAGAATTTAGGGAAACTGAGGTGACCAAAATTTGTAGCATAGAGCAGCACTTGGGTGGGGAGGGGTTACTAAGAGATGAAGAAGAGTCTCTTCGAGACTTTAGTTGTATTCAATTTGTACATAGGTGGATTAAAATTCCACAAGGCTAATATTAGAACTAAAGAAAAATGTCAAACAATTCCCAGAGCCTATAGCAACCACCTTGGAAAGACCTTTTATTTAGGATAATGAGTAGTGCCCTCAAAGAGTCTTGACTAAGACTGAAGCCTTCTCTGTAACAACTCTAGAAATGCTAGAAAACAAACTCTACATGGACCAATCTATTTGGTGAAAATTTAACTGAGTGCCAGGACAAAAATCTTTTGCTTTTCAAAATAGTACAGTTGATTAATAATGAATGAAGGAAGAATACTGAAACAATTCTGTATTTTTCTCTTCCATTAGAAATAAGATACAATACATAAATTAAGCCAATGAGGAATTATACAAATCAAAGGGAATCCCTAGAAGTCAGAGTGAGTAACTACCCTTGTGATATCACAGGACATTAAACACACACACACATACATGTGAGATTATAATTATTTAGCAAAGAAGACACTAAGAACCTCAAATGGAGGAGTTATACACCACTCTCCTACATCAAATGATCTCGTGTGTGTGTGTGTGTGCATGCACATGGGCATGTGCTCAATTGCATCTGACTCTTTGGGACCCATGGGCAGTAGCCTGCCAGATTCCTCTGTGCATGGAATTTTCAAGGCAAGAATACTGGAGTGGGTTGCATTTCCTACTCCAGACAATCTTCCTAACTCAGAAATCAAACCTTTGTCTCTTATGTCTCTTGGATTGGCAGGCAGATTCTTTACCACTGAGCCACCTGGAAAGCTCCAAAGAAGCTCTTACTTCCTGCCCAATTAACTGACATTGAGGAAAATGAGTTATTTGAAGAATTTCAGCAGCTCTGATCATAAATTGTTATACTGACTGAAATCTATCAGTGCTAATCATATTTTCAAGGATAATTTATCCACAATGCATAGCTTGTAAAAATTCTACTGATGGACTTATTGTGACTTGACAAGATGGGTCAAGCACTTCCCAAATATGTGTAACAAAGGAAGTATAAAGTCAAACCAACTCAAGAATCTTAAATATAAATTATAAAAAGATACAGTAATTGATAGCATAACAGTAAGAAAATTTTGTGAAATTTAGATTTTTTTTCCTTAAAGTTTGCCTCTTGATTTATTTTTATGAAGATAATGTACTAAAATTCACATTAGAAATGTGGAGAACTTGAATTTGCAAAGAGAATTAAAAGAAAAAGTTTTGAAGATGGATGAATTCAAAGACTTGCAACTTTTTTCTCCACAGGCATTAAAATTCTTCTATTTCTAATTAAATATTTCACATATGCAACAAAGTATATAATATGAAAATGACAATGTATATATTGTGTTCACATTTAATTTAAATCAAAATTAAATTTGATTTGAAAATTACATTTCCTCCAGTTCAGATTACAGACTTCTTATTTTCTAAACTTAATACGCCAGTCAGATAACTTGTTCTAAAGGACAAGTACTTGTTTTCTTCTACTTTTTTAGTTTAAAACTTTTAATTCACTTTCTGTATAGTACTCAACAACTCTGAAGTAGCAGAAAATTTAAAGTTAGTTCTCCTTAGAGAGAACATTAAGCACAGCTTTCTGACTTCACAGATAGCAAGTTCCTAACTAAACCAATATTTTAATTCACCATTAAGAGAGTGCACTGCTCTACAGGAAGGTATGCTGAATCAGTTCTCTAGACTATAATATTTATCTGTTTCTGCTGTGCATTTGTAACCCATTCTTGGCAGCAATTCCAAGACAAAAGTTCTAAATAAGTCCTTGAACAAGTCATTTGATGAAGTTTATGGAAAAATCTTTCCCAACTACCAAATTAGAACCAGGTTACACAGTTAGAGCTCCACTGGTCAAAAGCTAAATGTGGATGATAAATGTATGCATGTGTCCCTGTGCAAATGTGTTTCTCTGGGTGTACATAGCTCGATGGAAAAGACAAGGAAAGAGGATCTCCAGGAAACATAAGATTCAGTATTATTCAGTGTCTATTGTATGTTAGGCACTGTGAAATGCTCCATATTTATTATATAATTTGATTTTTCTACAACACTTAGGAATTATTATTATTATTAATTTACAGATAAGAGAACTGAGTTGAAGTTAATTAAACAATGCCCAATCTCAGCAACACAATGGAGTAAGAGAATTGAATGCCGGTAACCTAACTTTGGAGTCCATTTCCTTAGCTTTTTTTTTTACTGCACTTCAAAACTAAAGATGAACATTTTTAGTTAATAGTATCTCAACACTATTTTCTCTCACTTCTCCTACTTAGTGGAAAGAAAAATAAAAACACCTCTGTACACAATTTTGAATAATACTGAAACTTAAAAATACTATTTATGAGACTAATATTTTATTATTCAGTTCAGTTCAGTCACTCAGTCATGTCTGACTCTATGCGACCCCATGAATTGCAGCACGCCAGGCCTCCCTGTCCATCACCAACTCCCGGAGTTCACCCAAACTCATGTCCATTGAGTCGGTGATGCCATCCAGCCATCTCATCCTCTGTCATCCCCTTCTCCTGCCCTAAATCCATCCCAGCATCAGAGTCTTTTCCAATGAGTCAACTCTTCGCATGACATGGCCAAAGTATTAGAGTTTCAGCTTTAGCCATCAGTCCTTCCAATGAACACCCAGAACTGATCTCCTTTAGGACTGGTTGGATCTCCTTGCAGTCCAAGGGATTCTCAAGAGTCTTCTCCAACACCACAGTTCAAAAGCATCAATTCTTTGGCACTCAGCTTTGTTCACAGTCCAACTCTCACATCTATACATGACCACTGGAAAAACCATAGCCTTGACTAGACAGACCTTTGTTGGCAAAGTAATGTCTCTGCTTTTGAATATGCTATCTAGGTTGGTCATAACTTTCCTTACAAGGAGTAAGTGTCTTTTAATTTTATTATTAATATTATGGAAATAATAAATATTCATATAACAAATGTAGAGGCAGAAAAGTTCTAAATCTGTGTCTTTATTTATATCATCAATACCTATATCTGTATCATGTCAAGGGATATCTGGCTAGAATACAACTCAAGACTATGTAATAGCTCATTTTAATAAAATAACAAGAATGATATTTACAACACTAAAAGTACATCTGCACTAAGCCCAGAGAAGTTCTGCATCCAAATTAGTAGCTTTACTCCAAAGAAAACATTCCTCATTTGTGCAAATTGAAACAACTTGGGGAGTCAGGAAAGTCAATAGATATTTAACTCAGGGTTTTACATTTGTTGGGGAAATGAAAGAACAGAAACACAAGGACTTTTGAGACATGTTTCCTTGTATACCAATTTCTACAAGATTTTGGATTTTAAATACACAGCTTCATTTATTAAGAAAAGGAAGCCAAAATATCAGCTATACCCCCAAACAATGGAATGCAGAAGTCTAAGCAATGCTTCATAATGAAATCACAAAAATCCTGTCATCTGCAATTGTTCTTCAGTTGCTGAGTCATGTCCAACTCTTTGCAATCCCATGGACTGCAGCACACCAGCCCTCCCTGTTCTTCACCATCTCCCGGAGCTTGTTCAAATTCATGTTCATTGAGTCAGTGATGCCATCCAACCATCTCATCCTCTGTTGTCCCTTTCTCCTCCTGCCTTCAATCTTTCCCAGCATCACAGTCTTTACTAATGAGTCAGCTCTTCGCATCAGGTGACCAAAGTATTGGAGCTTCAGTTTCAGCATCACTTGTTCCAATAAATATTCAGGATTTATTTCCTTTAGGATTGACTGGTTTGATGCCCCTGCTGTCCAAGGGACTCGCAAAAGTCTTGTCCAACACCACAGTTCAAAAGCATCAATGCTTCGATGCTCAGCCTTCTTTATGTTCCAACTCTCACATCCATACATGACTACTGAAAAACCGTAGCTTGCTATACAGACCTATTTCTGCAAAGTGATGTCTCTGCTTTTTAATATGCTGTCTAGGTTAGTCACAGCTTTTCTTCCAGGAACAAGTGTCTTTTAATTTCATGGCGGCAGTTACCATCTGCAGTGATTTGGGAGCCCAAGAAAATAAAGTCTGTCACTGTTTCCATTGTTTCCCCATCTATTTGCCATGAAGAGATGGGATTCAATGCCATGATCTTAGTTTCTTGATTGTTGGGTTTTAAGCCAGCTTTTTCACTCTCCTCTTTCACTTTAATCAAGAGGCTCTTTAGTTCCTCTTTGCTTTCTGCCATAAAGGTGGTGTCATCTGCATAACTGAGGTTATTCATATTTCTCCCTGCAATCTTAATTCCAGTTTATGCTTCATCCAGCCTGACATTTCACATGAAGGATTCTGCATATAAATTAAAAGAGCAAGATTACAATATATATCCCTGATGTACTCCTTTCCCAATCTGCAACCAGTCCATTGTTCCATGTCCAGTTCTAACTATTGCTTCTTGACCTGTATATAGATTTCTCAGGAGACATGTCAGGTGGTCTGATATTCCATCTCTTTAAGAATTTTTCACGTTTTGTTGTGATCCACACAGTCAAAGGCTTTAGCATACTCAATGAGGAAGAAGTAGATATTCTTCTGGAATTCTCTTACTTTTTCTATGATCCAGTGGATGTGGGCAACTTATCTCTGGTTCCTCTGCCTTTTCTAAATCCAGCTTGAACATCTAGAAGTCTTGGTTCACATACTGTTCAAGCCTGGCTTAGAGAATTTTGAGCATTACTTTACTAGTGTGAGAGATGAATGCAATTGTGCGGTAGTTTGAACATTCTTTGGCATTGCCTTTCTTTGGGATTGGAACAAAAACTGACCTCCAGTCCTGTGGCCCCTGCTGAGTTTTCCAAATTTGCTGGCATATTGAGTGCAGCACTTTCACAGCATCATATTTTAGGATTTGAAATAGGTCAACTGGAATTCCATCTCCTCCACTAGCTTTGTTCATAGTGATGCTTCCTAAGGTCCACTTGACTTCACATTCCAGGATGTCTGGCTCTAGGAGAGTGATCACACCATTGTGATAATCTGAGTCATGAAGATCTTTTTTTGTACAATTCTTCTGTGTATTCTTGCCACCTCTTCTTAATATCTTCTGCTTCTGTTAGGTCCATACCATTTCTGTCCTTTAATGAACCCATCTTTGCATGAAATGTTCCCTTGGTATATAATCATGATGGTGTGATCACTCACCTAGAGCCAGACACCCTGGAATGTGAAGTCAAATGGGCCTGAGGAAGCATCACTACAAACAAAGCTAGTGGAGGTGATGGAATTTCAGTTGAGCTATCAAATCCTAAAAGATGATGCTGTGAAAGTGTTGCACTCAATATGCCAGCAAATTTGGAAAACTCAGCAGTGGCCACAGGACTGGAAAAAATCAGTTTTCATTCCAATCCCAAAGATAGGCAATGCCAAAGAATGCTCAAACTACTGCACGATTGCACCTATGATGAAAAGGATATCTTTTTCGGATGTTAGTTCTTGAAGGTCTTATAGGTCACAACAGAACCATTCAACTTCAGCTTCTTCAGCATTAGTGTTTGGGGCATCGACTTGGATACTGTGATATTGAATTGTTTGACTTGGAAACGAACAGTGATCATTCTGTCATTTTTGAGATTGCATCCAAGTACTGCATAGCTAATTTCATGGATGTTTTACATTTATTACACTTCCTCAGTGTTTGAATTTTTCTTTAGGACACCAAGAAATAGAATTGGGACCATGACCTTAGGGTCACTATTACAAAACCAATACACTTTCCGTCCTTTTGCTGAACAATTCTGAGACAAAACAGATGTACTCTTCCCTAGGCTAAGCAAGGCTGGTAAAGATTCCACCTACAATGCAGGAGACCCCAGTTTGATTCCTGCATCTAGAAGATCCCCTGGAGAAGGGATAGGCTACCCACTCCAGTATTCATGGGCTTCCCTGGTGGCTCAGATGTTGAAGAATCTGCCTGAAATGCAGGAGACCTGGGTTCAATCCCTGGGTTGGGAAGATCCTCTGAAGGAGGTATGGTAACCCAATCTAGTATTCATGCCTGGAGAATTCCCATGGACAGACAAGCCTGGTGGGCTACAGTCCATGGTGTTGCAAAGAGTTGGACATGACCGTCCGACTAAGCACCCACTCACGTGCTAAGCAAGGCTGTGAACCAAAGTAAATATCTTGCTTATTAGGACAATACTTTGCTGATTAAGGGTCTCTTCAAGACCATCACTATATCCGGCCTACCAAGACAAAGAAAACTTGTAATAAACCCTGTCCATTCTACCTGTTCACCATCCTAAAATCACTGAATCCATGTCCTAAAACACTATAGACATCCCCTCACTACTCTTCCTATTTTGAGACAATGTTAAAATGTTCTCAAGGTTGGTTCACCCTTCCTGGAGTTAGTCTAATAAATTCAGCTTTGCCACATCCACAAGTTTTTTTTCCTGGTGATCTTTAAGAGAACTGACTATCAGCAATAAAGCTTTCTATCTACTAATTACACAGGTTGCTCTCTTTTCTACACATTTCAGTTTGTTAGTGTCCCTTGTAAAGAACACAGTGAGAAAAAAATACACACAATATTGCAGGTACAGCACAAATTCAAAAGAATCAAATGAATCGCAGAACAGAACCAACAACCTTCCTAGTCTCAAATTATGTTTTCAAAGTAAATTTTCTAATACTGAAATATATTCTCTAAATTTATAATTTTGAAATAGAAGTAAAAATTGACTACTAAATTTATTTCTAGTATAATTTTATTTATTAACACCTATAATCATAGGAATAAGGTAATTTTCTATTGATATAAAAGTTCCTTTACACATAGTAGATAGCTAATAAATGTCTCTATAATCAAACAACAAAATGAAAATACAATAGTAGCAAGTAAAATACAAAGATGTATTTTATAAGAAGAACTGAATTCACTAGCCCTAAGGAATGCTGTCAATAAATTACATGTTGATTTTTCATTTTATTCCATTTTCTATGAAAAGAAACTATCTTAACCATTATATGTTGTTCATATGCTTTGACTTAAGTGAATATTCTGTTTTATGGATTCTAAGAGCTTCTGCTCATCTAGAAGATATGCCCATGTTTTAAACATTTTTATTGTATTAAGATTTATCACTGCTGACCCCTGTGTATCAGTTTGTAGCATACTGAAAGAACAAATGATATTTGGTAATATTTTCTTCCATTATTATACTAAAAAATTATATGCTTGAAATACTATCCAGTAAATCATTTTTACTGTGATGTTTTGAAGATTATCTCTATACATTCAATATGCAGTAAACTATGAGTCATGATTCAATTCCTAGCCTTAATTTTAAAAATGTGTACATTTACTGGGTGTCTCCTTTGTTCCAGGAATGGTACTAGATTCTAGGATATAAAGAAAACATATAATAAAAAAAAAATAGGTTCATTCACTTGATTCAAAAAAATAGGTTCATTCACTTAATTCAAAATTCAAAAGGAGAGGACTTCCCTGGTAATCCAGTGGATAAGACTCCCCTTTTCCACTGCAGTGGGTATTGGTTAGATCCTTGGTTAGGGAACTAAGATCCCACATGCCACATCACACTACCAAAAAAAAAAAAAAACCAAAATGCATACTATATAAAATGACCCTCTTAAAACATTGCCCTCTACAGGAAGAGACAGTGTTTGCAATTTCTCGGTATAAACAGAAACAATAGTTGCATATGCAAATAAAATACACATTACACATCCTCTTTTTAAAGTTAAATGTACTGAGGTATAACTTACAAATAATATACTCATCTAGTTAAGTATAAACTTCAAATGAACATGACAAATGTACACAGTATGGCCATACTAACAAAAATCAAGATATAGAATATTTCCATCATCACCAAAAGTTCATTTTGTACCACTTTACAATCAGCACCTGTACCCTCTTGTCAAAGCAAGAAATCACTGATTTTTTTCTGCCATATAAACTTTTCCATTTCTAGAATTTGATGTGTAAGGAATCATACAGTTCATATACTGTTTATGTCTGATTATTTTCTCCTTTCATAATATTTCTGACTTTTATCCATATAGTTTTTATGCATTGGTATTAATAGTTTATTGCTTTTTACTGCTAACTATATCATATTGATATAGTACATTTTATTTATCTGTTCACCTATTGATACAAATTAACATTCTTTCTAGTTTTTGGTTCATATGAGTAAAGCTGCTATGAACATTTATATATAAGTTTTACCTGTCCACATGCTTTTATTTTCCTTGAATACATTTTAAGTAATAGAATTTCTAAATCACAGAATAAGTATATAATATTTTCTATAAGAAACTGCCAAGCATTTTCCAAAGTAGCCATATTATTTAAGTTCACAAAGGCAATAAATGAAGCTAAAAGTTATATATTTTCTTCATCACTTGATATTGTTAATATTTGTAAAGCTGTTTTAGTGGTTATTTATCAGTATCTCATTGTAGTATGAATTTACATTTCCTTAACTAACAATTGTTCACAATCTTTTCAAATTCTAGCTGGCCATTTGTTTGTTTTGTTTCATCTTCGAAACAGAAGTGCCTGTGTCCAAATTTTTTTACCCTTTTCAGGGTTTCTTATTGAGTCATTGGGGTTCTTTGAAAGTGAAAGAGAAAGTCGCTCAGTTGTGTCCAATTCTTTGCTACCCCGCGGACTGTAGTTTACGGAATTCTCCAGGCCAGAATAGTGCAGTGGGTAGCCTTTCCCTTCTCCAGGGGATCTTTCCAACCCAGGGACTGAATCCAGGTCTCCCGCATTACAGGCAGATTCTTTACCAGCTGAGCCACAAGGGAAGCCCAAGAATACTAGAGTGGCCTATCCCTTCTCCAGGGGATCCTCCCAAACCAGGAATCAAATGGGTTCGAGGAATAGAACCGGGGTCTCTTGCATTGTAGGCAAATTTTTTACCAACTGAGCTATCAGGGAAACCCTTTATTCTGGATATAATTCCTGTGTCATCTGATTAGCCACCTCAGCTGTTACAACAAAACACTACAGACCGCATGGTTTAAACTACAGGATTTTATTTTCTCACAGTTAGAGAGGCTGGGAAGTCCAAGATCAAGTTGCTGGCTGACTGGATTCCTAGTGACTTCTTGGCTTGCAGATGACTGCCTTCTTGTTTTGTCTTCATATAGCAGAGAGAGAAAGAGTGAATTCCTGGTATCTCTTCTTGTAAAATACTAATCCTATACTGGATCAAGGCCTAAACTCTATGACCTCATTTAACTATAACTACTTCCTTATTGCTCAGTTGGTAAAGAATCCGTCTGCAATGCAAGAGACCCCTGTTTGATTCCTGGGTCAGGAAGATCCCCTGGAGGAGGGATAGCCTACCCACTCCAGTGTTCTTGAGCTTCCCTTGTGGCTCAGCTGGTAAAGAATCCAGCTGCAGTGCAGAAGACCTGGATTTGATCCCTGGGTTGGGAAGATCCCCTGGAGAAGGGACAGGCTACCCACTGCATGCCACAAGACCCAGGACAGCAAAATAAATAAAAATATTAAACAATAAAAATACCTTTTAGTTGAACTTTGTATTATATTAGCTATTATGCTTTTTTCTAGAGGATGCAAAAATAATATATTCTTGTTCTTATAAAACAGAAGCTATGTATTAAGTAAACTATTCATTTAGGGAGACATTCATTTATATTTTTAAAACCTGTACCCACTGATTAAGTGGTTCTTTGAATTTTCTGGAACTAGATATTTTCCCATAAAGGAATAGGTTCAAACTCTCTATTACTTCAAACTAATTAGAAATAAATTGGTAAACTTAGTAAAATGTTCTTGGAATTATCAGAATAGAAATGTTGAAAACACTCAAGAAAATATAGTTTGGAAACACCAACTGCTAACCAATAATATGCCCAATTCTAAGCTATATTTGTTTATTTATGTTATCATTAATCATAGATCCAAACACTATACCTCAAAAAGTGAATCTTTGTTGGTATTTTGTGTGTGTATCTGAGAAGATACCGTAATGATTGATTTCATTTCTACTGTGAACATGCTTTATTTTACTCCATGTCTGGCATTAAGTTAGTTTTTCTCAGATTCTTCAAAAATAAGTTGGAGGTGGGGTCAATAATACTTTCTCATTCCCACTTTATAGTAGATTGCAAATACAAAAAAATAGTTGCTTTTTTTATTCAGTCGCTAAGTCATGTCCAATTCTTTGAGACCCTATGGACTTCAGTGCATCAGATTTCCTTGTCCTTCACTATCTCCCAGAGTTTGTTCACACTCATGTACACTGCATTGCCGATGCTATCCAACCATCTTATCTTCTGTCTCACCCTTCTCCTCCTGTTCTCAATCTTTCCCAGCATCAGGGTCTTTTCCAATGAGTCAGCTCTTTGCATCAGGTGGCCAAAACATTGGAGCTTCAGTCTAAGCATTAGTCCCTCCAATAAATATTCAGGGTTGATTTCCTTTAGAATTGACTGGTTTGATCTCCTTGTAGTCCAGGGGATTCTCAAGAGCCTTTGGGGATAAATATCCAAGGAAAGTCTAAAAGAATAACTCTCAAGTTCTTTTCATATATAATTAAAATGTATATGCAGGTGTACTTAAATATAAGCTATGTGAAGAAGAGGAAGAGTAATGAAGCCACTCTCATTTATGTACTCTACTTAGACAAGTAAGGGATCATATAGTTTATATATATAAACATCCTAGTTATAAAGAGAGGCTAAATTACAAGCCTTATGAAGGGTCTATCATCGTGAGAACACACTTCTTTTGATTCACTTAGTTATGGAGAGGAGATGATCAAAGTTAGAAGGAAGAAGTTGTAAAAATTGTCTTTTCTTCCTGATTCATTCAAAAGTTTAAGAATTTGCTATAGATTACACATGTGTTTGTGGAGAAGGCAATGGCACCCCACTCCGGTACTCCTGCCTGGAAAATCCCATGGATGGAGGAGCCTGGTAGGCTTCAGACCCTGGGGTCGCGAAGAGTCGGACATGACTGAGCGACTTCTCTTTCACTTTTCACTTTCATGCATTGGAGAAGGAAATGGCAACCCGCTCCAGTGTTCTTGCCTGGAGAATCCCAGGGACGGGGGAGCCTGGCGGGCTGCCGTCTATGGGGTCACATAGAGTCGGACACAACTGAAGTGACGCAGCAGCAGCAGCAACACATGTGTTTGAGGGCTGACTCTAGCATTGTTCAACAGTATGATCTTACTACACATCTGTCCTTAAAAGTTATGAAACTCATTACATAATGAGCAACAAAGTAACCATCTGGAAGTTTGAGACAAATGCACATGATAATGATTTTTACTTTAACTTCTACACTTTACTTTTTTCCTAATTTACTTTTCATGTAATTTCTATTTCACTTTAACATTATAAGACCACGGTGAGTAGATAGTAGTTGTAATTGTTTTATTATTGATAAAATCACTAGGATTTAGTGATCATCAGAAAATATATATATTTTTAATTAATTTATTTATTTTAATTCAAGGCTAATTACTTTACAATACATGTATCAGCCATGGGTATACCTGTGCTCCCCATTCTGAACCCCTCTCCCACCTCCCTCCCCATCCCATCCCTCAGGGTCATCCCAGTGCACCAGCCCTGAGCACCCTGTCTCATGCATCAAACCTGGACTGGCAATTCATTTCACATATGATATTTTACATGTTTCAATGCCATTCTCCCATATCATCCCACCCTCATCGAGCCTGGACTGGCGATCTATTTCACATATGGTAATATACATGTTTCAATGCTATTCTCTCAAATCAATGTATTTTGAACATCTGATATATGTAAGATACTGTAAGGATGGGATAGAGGATAATATATATTCAAAACAGAATGCTTGTTCCAAAGGTGCATATGATATTCTAAGATACAAGATATTCTATGAATATCAAAATATAATAAATAAGTATACGAGTGACATGAGCAAGGTATAGAAAAATCTCTCTAGAGTTCAGCAAATTAAAATCATTTTAGCTATAATTATATGTGAATATTTTATAGACAATCTAGAATTTGAGCTAAGATTTGATGATAAAATTTGTGCTGGAATAGGAATAACTAAGAAAAGATATGACATCTCATTATAATCCTGCAGTAGTTACTATTTGTTTAGCACTTACTCTATGCCAAGTCTTGTGCTAAGTATTTTTACTGTACTAATTAGTATATTAATAATCACATCAGCTCTATGAGATGGACAGTATATTCCCTTTATTTAGATGTGGGAACTATGTTAGGTCTTTTATAATATACCTAAGCCACAGAGCTGATAAGCCACAAATTCAGGATTTAAGTTCACCTTGACTACAGAGCCTCCAGACTATAGTCAACAGAATCAGGCTCCCTCTTAGTGAATCAAGTTTGAACAATTAGGAAAGCATATGATACATCATCACTTAAAAGATATTAAAGTTTTAAAAACATTTAGATTGGTGTTTCTTGAGTAACCCAAAACAGAGTTTACTTTCATACCATGATAGTTTATAGCAAACATTACCAAACAAGTGAATTCCATCTTCAGAAAGATAGAAAAAACAATTGCTATATAGAAAGGAAATCAATTAAAAAGAACAATGAATAAGTTTTTAGTATCATATATATAAAAGGAAAGCAGAAAATAATGAATAAGAGGCATTAATTTGTTCCTAGAGATTGATATCTATCAATTATCCGATTTTAATTCCAGCTCAATATTTCTCAGTTAGCATATGGTGGGTCCAACAGAAAGGAAAGAGATGATATTCTGAAGATGATGCAAGTATTGGCTAGCAAGCACAGGTAAGAGCCTGGGGAGTATCTATGTGTAAGACAGAATTCTGTTTCATCAAAGAGGGCAGAGAGTAAGACTGAATATTTATAATGTTATTAATGGGGAGGTACCTTCTAAAGATATGGGGCTTCACTGAGGTGACTCAGTGGTAAAGAATCCCCCTACCAATGCAGGAGACACAGGAGATGCAGGTTCAATCTCTGGGTTGGAAAGATACACTGGAGGAGGATATAGCAACGCACTCCAGTATCCTTGCCTGAAAAATCCCATGGACAGAATAGCCTGGCAGGCTACAGTCCATGGGGTTACTAAAATCAGAAATGACTGAGCACAGACTAATAATTCTAAAGATATGAGATGTAATACCTAACAAGGACCCCAACCGATAGGGCAAGCTTGCTGCTAGGATGAATCTAGAAGCTGAAGTAAGAATTGCCTATACGAAGTAAAACTGAAATACTTAATTTTTCCTCTAAGAAGATAGAAAAAAAAATAGGGTTCAGGCAGGTGGGCATATGGAAAGGACATCGATGGTAAGGCCAGAAGACCCAGGGTTATGTTCCACAGGAGAGTCCAGGGGACACATCATCCACCTGAAGCAGTCAGTACTGTGCTGCCGAGAGGGACACTTGCATCAGTAAGAAATTCAGAGGTCACTCTCCTCTGCGGCCCAGCAGTAACTCAGCCACAAAAGAGCTGGTCTCAATGGGGGAATGGGGACCATGGGACACAGAAATGATAAAGACTAAGTGGTGGTGCTTCAACCTAAGACTCCAGGAGACTGCAATTAGTATAAGGACAGGAGGGCACAGATGGAAGGGTGGGCAATAGGAGTGAACCCTGAGGGAGATAGAAGCATGGTAATACTGGGGGAAAATAGATAGCC